>NC_069499.1:722307284-722527284 GCF_027579735.1 Bombina bombina | reverse complement strand
TGCATATACTTATAGTCTGTAATTAATCCTTATGCTCAGAAGGAGCTTGAGCCTCAGTAAGTGGGCATATAAAAATTGCATACAATTAGATAATGGAAGTGAATTAAAAAGTTGTTTAATATTTGTGTGCTCTATCTGAACAATAAAAGTTGAATTTTGATGTTAATGTTCCTTTAAGAAATTTATATTACATTATAAAAGTATTAACTATCCATTTATTAGCATTGCCTACATTTGTAAAGGTTGTCTTTACTTTGACCCTTTTGATATAGGGCAGGTATAGAATATAGCATATATAGCAGCAGAAAGAATTGGCACTGCTCATGCGCTGCATTATTGCACATGCGTGCTGTCACTTCTTTCTGGCACTACATTCTTTGTAAAGGATAAAAGTTTCAGTGGCATGTCAGCTTAACTGAATGAAGAGGCACTAAGAAGATAATACCAGTTCAAAATAATAAACTCACAGTTCCTACTTGCACACAGTGGTTAAAATGTTAAATACGTTACTTGCACAATGGGGCAAAAAAAATTGAGAAGTTTAATAACTGGTCTGTGTGTGTTGCTGGCATAAATAATCCATGTGGTATTAGTATCCAAGGAGGGCAAGACAAATTGCTGGTTTATGTGTTATACAAGAAAGGGGGAAGGGGTGGGGTATAATCCTAAACATTAAACATTCATTTATACTTTATCCCTGGTCAATAAACCTCTGAAACTCTAAGTCAGTTTGTATTCATTAAAGTATTTAACAGTCTGTTGTGAGATGTGAGTTTTAAACACTTTGATAATATATATAATTATACCTTTTAAACATAACACAACCAGACACTACTTTGTAGTTCTATTTCATTACATTACCATCCAGTACAATAGACTCTATCTATTCTCTAAAACTTTGGTCTGGCAAGATTCTGTAAGATGCCTCATCAGTATTATCAGTATTAGTGTTTTAAAGGCAAATCTGACCTTGGGAACTGTGTACCTCATTAAGGGGAATTCACTTATGTGATTTATGTTAAAGGGACAGTTTAGTCAAAATTAAACTGTCATGCTTGAGATACGGCATGCAATTTTAAACAACTTTCCAATTTACTTTTATAATTTTGATAGTTTTTCACAGCTAGACATCTCTAGTTAGGGTGTGCCATATCAATAACACTGTGCTCACTCCCGTGGAATTATTTATGAGTCAGCACTGATTGGCTAAAATGCAAGTCTGTCAAAAGAACTGAAGTAAGGGGAAAGTGTGCAGAAGCTTAGATACAAGGTAATCACAGAGGTAAAACGTATATAATACCCAATCTGTTTTGCACAAGTGTATTCTACAACACAAACATGACCCTTAGGGAAAAAAACAAGACTGTTGCCTAAGTAAATTGTGATTAAACATAAATATGTTTCAGTATATTGTGAGCAATAAATGTAAATTTATTTTAATAATCAGTAAAACTTAGTAAAATCACCTGCTTTTATTAAGTTTTATAATTAGTATTGTATATACCAAATAAAGGTTTTTGTAGTTTAAATGATAAAACTATCCATTTTGTCTTATTTGTTTTTTTACCTTGTTCTGGTTTTCCATCTTTTTCACCTACATGAGGTACATCCGTAGATGGTATACTTCCCCCTGCAACAAAAATGCATATACTTTATTATCTTTTAAACTGTTAATATTAAATGCTGCAGATCCATTTATAACACAGCTGTAAACAGCCTAGTTTCAGTTTGTGTTTAGAAACATACCAATACAGAATATAAGGAACAAAAAAATGCTATAAACTTTGCAGTGTATCTTCATTTTCTAATTTGTCCACGTTTCCTGCAATTTACCTCAGAATATTGGGGTTTTCCTCTGCCCCAATGAAATTAAAGTGTGAGTCTTGAACCTGCAACAGTCTACATAATGACTGCTTGATCAGTGCAAGAGCTTTTTTATATATATATATAGGCAGCTGCAGCCCTCAGTTTACGCCAGGGCAGGACTGGAACCAAAAATATGCAAATTTGCCAGTTTACGGGCACGTGATAATTAACCAGCCATTATAAGTGTCTGGTTATTGCTACCATGATCTCTGGTTAATTTTTGTAAAAGTGCTCCAAATGCCCGCAAAATAGAGGGTATTATATATATTTTTTTTTTTTTTTTTAAAAAGTAGCATTTTTTAAAATAGAAAACAACTGCACTATGCAGATTTTGGGGTCTGAAGTTGGTCGGAGTGGGGTGTTAGAAAGAAAAGGAACTGAAAAATGCCTTTAAATGGCAGTCTATGGGAACTGTGTGTTAATAGTAAATATATATGTATATGACTATTTACATATACTGTATATGTATGTGTTATTATGTGTATATATACACTTGCTCATAACTTATCACCCAATATCGCTAGCAGTCTCTTGACAAGCCACTAACTTTATTCACACTACATATTTTTTTTATTCCTATTATTTAATCAGAAACAAAAGAAATACTAAGGTTGTACGGACACCTTGCCTATCCCTGTCAATAAGGCATTGGGGAGTTCTATTTATCAGCCACTAGGCATTTTTTTTCTTTGCTACATATTAAAAGGGCATTTTTAAACATTTTTTTTTAAAAAGCACACAGACATAAACTTCCTGTTAGTTTCAATTTCAAAAAGGCCAGCAATAAAAAATATTTGTATATGTTACTGCTCATTTATGTTTTATTTTTTACAGTTTATTGTACTGGCCCTTTAAGAAAGCAAACAAATGGTAAACTACTCAGTGCCAGTAGAATACCTTCCTCAATAGTGATCATGTGACCACTGTGAAACAGCACAAACTGAACCGTTACATAACAAGAGCTACCTGTGTATATATACGTATATATATATATATATATATATATATATATATATACCCCTGAATAGCCACACCAAAAGAACAACATAAGGGCAAACACCCCCTCTTGTCATGCTGAATTTGCAACCTAAATTAAGCCATTCTTACCTCTAAAATAGGGTATTTTTAAAATCTATTATTGTTTTTGTTCATGCCTATGGAGGTGTGTCCTCGACCACCAATAAATCTCTAGGAGTTATCCCTGTCAGCCAATGTGCATGTTTGGTGCAGTGTCAGTATCAGTTTTAACATATTTTTACTTAAAGGGAGATTAAATACTAAGGGCCAGATTACAAATGGAGCGCAAAATATCACTTTCAGTAAACACACATATACATGTATTTACTGGGAACACACAGTTCACATAGACCACAATATAAAAGCACTTTTCAGTGCCATTTTTTTTTTCTAACACCCCACAGCCGACAACTTTAGCCCCAAAAACTGCTTAGTTCATTTTTTTTAAAAAATTCGTTCCCATTGCATGGAAACAATGGGAGTGCTCGTTTCAATGGGAGCCTTGTTCTCATGCCATGAGACACGGCATGAGAACTAGCTCCGCAAAGGGGGTAAGTCACGCAGCGATGGGCAGCAAATGTAAATATATATGTATATGCTTACATACATATATATTTATGTGTTAATATGTGTATATACACTTATTAATACATAAATATATTTGTATATAAGCATATACATATACAGTATATTTACTGGGAACACACAGTTCACATACAAACAATATAAAGGCACTTTTCAGTGCCGTTTTTTCCTAACACCCCTCAGCCGACAACTTGAGCCCCCAAAAACTACTTAGTTCAGTTGTTTTTTTTTTTATATGTTTTTTTTTTTTTTTTAAAGGAATCAAACGCTACATTTTGGGGGCAATTGGGGGACATTTAGAAAATGCACATCTATTTTTTTTTTTTTTTTGCTTGTTATGTAAATTTAATCAAAAGAGAAGAAAGTCTGAAATATTGTGGTTACAAATATTACATTTTACTACCATTTACATGAACAACCACTTTCACCACAGATTATTTAGCAAATAATTTATAAAAACCTTACCTCTCAGCATTGAATGTTTTTGTCTCTGTAAGTCAACCTTTTTAACCTATAATACAAAAACATAATTGATGAGATTCAGTGAGGTATTCAAAACTCATTGTTCCTCAAATTTATAACAATAATTATTTTACATAAATCCATCTACTTTAAAGATTGCTTTATTCACAACTGTACCTCCAAAAACTTAAACAAAATCTGTCCCATTAAACTATCCCATCAATTTATCTCATTGTGAAGACGCTAAACACTTGTGCAATTTTAGAAAGCCTCAATCATGTAAGAAATATGAGTCATTAACAGGGTGGACTGACAAGTCTTAGGGCCCCTATGCAAAACATGTTAAGGGCTCCCTTCTGATAGCTAAACCTGTGCTAAATAGAGAGAAAAAAAGCTACAAATAAATTCTATAAATTGACCATATGCCATGTAGGGTGTGAACCAGGGGTGTTTAAAAGACTTATAACCATTAAAAGGCTAGATTACGAGTGGAGCAATACTTGCGCTTCTGCTCGCGCATTGACCTTGCTAGACGTAGATTTTATGTCCATGTATTACAATTTAAAAGTAAAATGGTTTGCATGAGTGCTAACCCAACAAGCGCAAAAAGGCAAACTTGGAATATCGCGAGCACAGTTGTTCACGTATCCCCCCCCCCCCATAGACTTCAATGGAGCTTAAAAAGTAGAGGGGGGGAAACAACACCCTTAATCGTGCGCAAACCCAATCACATTTTCTCAAGTGTGCTAACCCGACAGGAAATATGAATATTTAACATTCCAATGTTCTTAACATAGCAGAATATGTTCTATAAATTCTTAAATACATATTTCTATAAATATCTGATGTTTTATTGGTAAAATATATATCTATACCTATATATATATATAGCTATAAATATATGAAGAATGCAGATATATATAGGAATATTTATTAAAAATTAAAGAGAACATATTCCCCTATGTGAAATATTTACAAAAAATACATAGTTAAACACTTTATTAAATATGATTTTTTTCAATGGGCTCCAAGGCATTTCTATATATTTATCTATATATGTATACATATATTCACATATAAATACACACACACATATATATATATATATATATACATACACACACACACACATATAACAATATATATATATATATATATATATATATATATACAGTATAAACACATATACAATATATATATATATATATATATATATACACACACACATATAACAATATATATATACACACATATAACAATATATATATATATATATATATATATATACACACACATATAACAATATATATACAGGTAGCCCTCAGTTTACGCCGGGGTTAGGTTCCAGAAGGAATGGTTGTAAATCGAAACCGTTGTAAATTGAAACCCAGTTTATAATGTAAGTCAATGGGAAGTGAGGGAGTTAGGTTCCAGGCCCCTCTCAAAATTGTCATAAGTAACACCTAATACATTATTTTTAAAGCTTTGAAATGAAGACTTTAAATGATAAACAGCATTATAAACCTAATAAAATAATCACACAACACAGAATATATAATTAAAGTAAGTTAAATGAACAAAAACATTTGCTAAACTGTATTATAAACCTAATAAAATAATCACACAACACAGACTTCACTTGCATTTTTCTGCAAACAGTCCTTTATATGCATTCCAATCTGGACTGATTTATAGACAGGAAGATCTTGTCCCTTTGAAATCTGCTCGATAGCTCAGGTCTGGTTAAACTGATTTAATTTTAGCTTGCTTGGCTTTGCTGCAACACAAGCGGACAGCTCCACCTACTGGCTATTTTAATAAATGCACTGCTTCTCAATAGCAGTCACAAAAAAAAGGTTGTTATTCTGAAACGGTGTAAATTGAACCGTTGTAAAACGAGGGCCACCTGTATATATTTATATATATATATACTATATATATATATATATATATACTGTATATATATATATATATATATATATATATATATACACATACATATACATATTTAGACATAAATATGTATGTATTGCTATTTTAAAGCCCTTTGCAGCACTTTTTTCCCTAACACCTGAGACCTCATATCTTTGAGCCTTTATAACTTTTTACGTAAAAAAAATTTTTAATCATAATAATTGTTATTGATAGTGTTATTATTAGTGTAACTGTATTTTTAAATGTAATTTTGATGTGTTCTGTGCAACTAATTATTCGACCGTAACAGTTAACCAGAACTCTGAAGTCACGTTATCCGATGTTTGTTTAATTAAATTGCGCTCAAGTGAACGTGTTTACTTTCAACCTGTAATACGCGCAATACTTCCAACACGCACAAAGAGCCACGGTAAACCCCTTTTCGCATGCCACTCGTAATCTATCCCTAAATAAGCTGCCATTTCCAATTCATTTATGTCTTGTTGCTGTACTTTTTCTATTTAACTGGACATGTGACCCAAAAGTAGAGATTCAGGCACAGTTAGGAGACATAATTTATGCAAAAATCAATTAGTGTTTATGTATACATAAATGGATAGCTGAAGAATATGATTAAAGAAACACTAAAGTCAAAATTAAACTTTCATGATTCATATAGAGCATTTAATTAAAACAAAAAGGGAAAATTACTTCCATTATGAAATTGTGCACTTTTTTTATATGAACACGTTTAGAGACAAAAAGCTATTACTGAGAATGTGCAAAAGTCCTAATCTGTGATTTGCTGATGGTTGTCACATGATACAAGAGACATAAAAATTAAAATACGTTTTGAAATTTGTCAGAATAAAATCTACTGCTCATTTGAAATTCAGAGTGTTCCCATTGCCAGTGCACTTAATTATATATTTAAGGGAAACTACTTATTGTTGCAATGCAATGTACAATCTGAATAGTTAAATGGACATTGAAACGCACACACACTTTTTTTATTGTGAATACAGTAATTCTGCAATAAAATACCCATATTTTTATTCTGGAATACCCCACGAGTACAACAATACCCCCATGTACAGGTTTTCTGGGATTTCGGTTTGTTACAAGCCCAAAAGGGCCTGCTCATTTACATGAAAGTTTGACAAATTGACTTTCACTGTTTATATCATCATCCTTATATGTTTTACTGCTATAAAACACTCATATTTGTGTTCAGTTACAGGGTCTAATATGGGGCCTGTCCATTTCAGTCTTTATACATGGAAATTTGACACATTGATTTCTTGGGCCTTTGCCACATTTACGACAACATGGCAGCCCAGGAATAAAAATTAACCCATGATGGCATCCCGTTTGCAAAAGTAGACAGCCCAGGGTATTCCAAAATGGGTATGCCCGGTCTTTTTTGTAGCTACTTAGTCACAAAACTTGGCCACATTTAGTGGTCATGGTTTTTGGAGGGGTTTCACACAGACATTGCACTTTCACTGTTTATATCATCATCCTTATATGTTTTACTGCTACAAAACATCCATATTTGTTTTTAGCAATGTACCACGAGTACAACAATACCCCCCCCCCCCCCCATGTACAAGTTTTATTTTATTTATTTTTTACAGGGCCAAGTAGGGGCCTGCCCATTTCAGTATTCATACATGGAAGTTTGACACATTGATTTTTAGGGCCTATGTTGCTTTTGAGACAGTATAGAAGCCTAGGAAAGAAAATTTCCCACAAGATTACACACCATTTTCAAAAGTAGATAACCCATTATATTCTAAATGTTTTTTTTAGTTGTTTTGTGTAGCCACTTTATCATGACCTTAAAGTGACTGGTCTTTAAGGGACAGTCTACTCTAGATTTTTTTATTGTTCAAAAAGATAGATAATCCCATTATTACCCATTCCCCAGTTTTGCAGAGACAATCAGTGCTGACAAATAAATAACTCCACGGGAGTGAGTATGATGTTATATTTATGACACATGAACTAGTGCTGTCTAGCTGTGAAAAACTCTCAAAATGCACTGAGTTAAGAGGCGACCCTCAAGGACTTCGAAATTAGCATATGAGCCTACCTAGGTTTAGCTATCAACAAAGAATACCAAGATAACAAAGAAAATTTGATGATAAAAGTAAATTGTAAAAATTTTTTAATATGGCATGCCCTATCTGAACCATGAAAGTTTACGTTTTTACTAGACTGTCCCTTTAACATAAACAGGGACAGGGCAAGGTCTGGGGATCCAGAAGTCAGAGTCTGTGTTAAGTATATGGGTAATTTTTTGTAGCAGGTTTTGGTATCAGTGAACCAGATATGATTGTATACAGTGATCAGCTTATTCTACTCCCCCCATATATTTGCTGTGGGTTGTGCATCCTTTCCCCTGACAGACACTGGCACTGTACTTTCCTCATGTGTTGTGGACCGCATGTACACGTCTTATTTGTCAGTGTACTGAAGGGCCAGCACTTCATCTTGGCAAAAAGTTGATGTTGTGCCTTTACAGTTTTTGCCGTATGTCAGATTTTGTGGGAAACCTTTTGGGATTTTTGTCTATGCTGCTATAGCAGTTGTCGACCCATAGATGGTAGCCTTTGTTCAGCAAGGGTAGGAGGAGATTCCACACAATCTTGCCATTGCTGCCAATAGAATATGGGCAACCGGGTAGATCAAGATGTGTATTTTTCCCTTCATTTTTCCCTTCATAAATGTGAAATGCCCAGTTGTAACCTGTAGTGCATTCACTCAACCTTCCCTTATATTTCACCAGGGATTTATCTTTACAGATGCTCTGGTAAGGGGTGTAATTTTCTGCAAACCTTTCAGACAGGTGTTTTTATCAGGGGCTGTATCTTGTATAGCCTGTCATACAAGGGGTCATTTATAGGTGGGCACTAGGCATTATCATTAAAATGCAGAAAACACTGCAGTTGTACATATCTATCCCCCTTTATAATCCCTGGAAAAAGTGGGGCCAGGAGGCTGTACTTGTGTCAGTAGGAATGTATGCTAGTTAGTTTTTTACCCATTACTAAGGTCAGTGCCCAAAACATTTTCATTTCTGTTCTGTCAGTGGGATGCCAGGTGATTTTCTTAATGTGGTGTGAACTTGGAATTTACGTATAGTGGCTGACATATAAATGTGATAGAGTAGTCATATTCTCAAACAAGTTGTCAGTCAGAAACAGGTTTAAATAATTTATTGGCTCACAAACTCAAATGCTGGTTGTGATGCCAGGAGTTGCCATAAATGGGGATATTTTAGGGGCGGTTAAGTTTGGGTTTACCCAGTTTTTGAGTGAGATTGTTGGACGTTCTGAATGCCTCCTTTTTAGATGGTAATAAGCTAGAATCCTGACTTAGGCGCTCTAGATCAGATGCTGTTAGAGTGTCACTATCAGATACAACAAATGTGTCACTCACAAGCATGTGCAAGAATGGCGCAAGTCTCTTCTGCAAGATTAGTAACATGCCATGATGCAAAATTTGCATTTTTTTTTAAATATTTTTTACTCCCACATAACACTCCATCAACCCACCCACTAATTCCTATTTCCACCCCCACTTCCCACTTCCATCCAACAAAATGAAGCCTACACACCACCCAACAATTAAAAACAGTACTGATTACAGTATAAAAAGCTGCAATCAGATCTAAACAGCACTGAAAGGGTTACGTTTGTTTTTTTGTATTTTTAGGACACTAACAGTAAAAAATAGAAAATTAACAGATAAGGTTGATCAGACAGAACACTCTGTCTGAATGGACTTTAATCAGAAACTACAGGAAATTGTTAAAAGCATAAAAATTGTTAAACATTAAAAAAAGGTCAAAATTTTAACTGAAAAAACATTTGCACCTCAAAAGTACTGAGCAGTACTATTGTACTGATCAGAGTGATCACAGCAATAACACTATGATGATGAGCACTTAAAGAGTTTTTTTTATAATAAAAGTGTTTTTATTTTTATTTCAGATGTATATAATGTTATGGGACACTTTGTAGCAGTGATCTCTCTACCTCTCTCACCTCTGATCACACTGAGGAAAGAGGCAGTGCAGACAGCTAATGATTCCAATCATTGGCTAACAGTTTGTATCAGTGACTGATTGTCACCGCAATCAGAAGCACTGATTGGATCTTGGGGGATTGCCTGAGTTGCCAGGCAAGTCCCGGCATCAGATCCGGCATCAGATCCGGCATCAGATCCGGCATGGTAAGTATCACACACGGGGGGAAAGAGACATATAAGTTAGAACGTTCCATACAGTCCATAATGTTGTTAAATCCCAGAGTGTTCAAGATGGCGTAGAACGTCCTAATGTCCTTAAGGGGTTAATCTGTTTTCTTCAAAATGCTGCATGTTGCCTAAAGCAGCTAAATACTAGACAGGGATTGGTTAGAGAAGGGCACACACTCATTCACAGAACTCACCAGTGTTCTGAAGTAATTTTGCAAATCATTAAAACAAGCGACAACCTTTTGTTGATGAATATTGAATAAAACGTACATGACTGCTATTTTTAAAACTACAGTTTGTGTACAAAGTGCTCCAACGCCTACTTTATATCTGAGACTGCAATATGTGCTGAAAACTGGAAGTATAGGAACCTGGTGGTTTTCCTGTGTTAACTTCACTACCTTTTCTTATATACAGATCGTACATAATTGTGCTGTTTTTGTAGAGTTGAAAGCATTCGCTTTAATTTGTTGCATTTCTCAAACTAACATTTCTTCTATTTCTAAATTTTAAGAATAGCTAGTGATTGCATTGTATCTGCTAAAAACCTAGGTATTAAATAGTTGCAGGCCTAAGGTGTTCTGAGGAAGCCCCATATTTGTTTTGCTGTATGCCCTGTTATTTGTTTTTGCAGTTATTGGCACTGTTCCTCCTTATGAATTGTAAACATTATGGGCCAGACTTAGGGTTACCACCTCAGCCATGTTTTCCTGGACACTTATGAATTACACATGCTGCAGGGTGTGCAGAGAGGAACACGTATTTTGTTTCTGGACAGCACTATTCATATCCCTCCCTGCACACCCTGCAGCATGTATAACTTATAAGTGTTCTGTATTTTAAGGGACGGGTGGCAACCCTAGCCAGACTACGAGTAGAGTGCTAACATTTGACCGCAAACAATAAGGGGTTTATCGCGGGTGTTTTTGTTGTACATACATTTAGACACACATATATATACACAGTATATAAAAACATATTTATGCAATATTCATATTTAATAAAGTGTTATAGTGTATATTTACTGTAATTATTTCACATTCCAAAGTTCTGCACATAACAAAATATGTTCTATGTATTTCTAAATAAATATTCCTATATATATATATATCTGTATATATCTATACCTATATATAATCATATATATATATATATATATATATATATATATATATATATATATGTATAAATATGTATTGCACCAAAAAACATCAGATATATATAGAAATAATTATTTATGTGAAGAACATTCGAATGTGAAATATTCATATTTTTATATTGCACAAGAGTATTTGATCGGGTTTGAGCATGAGCAGGGTGTTAGGTTTCCCCCCCATTTTTTTTCTCCATTAACTTCTATGGGAAATACGTGAACGCGCTTGCAATATTCTATCTTCGTCTTTTGCGCTTGTCGTGTTAGTGCGTGAGAGTAAACAGTTTACCTTCAACTCATAATACGAGTGGGAACATTAATTAGCGCTCCACTTGTAATCTGGCCCTATATATATATATATATATATATATATATATATATATATATATATATATATATATAACACATAGAGACACCCAGCAATCACCAGCTCACTCAGGGACTCAGGCAGTGGAAAGGACCTTGACGTGGTGCCTGAGCTTTTCCCATTTGGCCAGATGCGGTAACTAACCTTTCCAGTTGTGATTTTATCTTAGCTGTGAGCTAGCTGGTGAGTGCTGGGTGTCTCTATGTGTTGTATTAATTTTTGTTTGTAATCCCCCTTTTTTCTTGCACCCATTCCAGACTGGGGTTAACTGCCTGTGGCTCTGGTGACATCACAGCTTTTTTGGAGTGCTATTTAGCACCCAGGGCTGGGGTGTTGCTGAGTCACTGGATGTGTACCTGGTCCGGTCTTGGAGTGCAGTTCCCTTCCGTGTTTTGTATTTCTCTTGGTGATTACATACACCTGTGCACCCCTTCTTTGTTCTCAGTTTGTTTGGCTTTGTAAGCTCGCATGGTGTGGCTGTGTTAGGGACTCAGGCAGTGGAAAGGACCTTGACGTCGTGCCTGAGCTTTTCCCATTTGGCCAGATGCGGTAACTAACCTTTTCAGTTGTGATTTTATCTTAGCTGTGAGCTAGCTGGTGAGTGCTGGGTGTCTCTATGTGTTGTATTACTTTTTGTTTGTAATCCCCCTTGTTTCTTGCACCCATTCCGGACTGGGGTTAACTGCCTGTGGCTCTGGTGACATCACAGCTTTTTTGGAGTGCTATTTAGCACCCAGGGCTGGGATGTTGCTGAGTCACTGGATGTGTACCTGGTCCGGTCTTGGAGTGCAGTTCCCTTCCGTGTTTTGTATTTCTCTGGGTGATTACATACACCTGTGCACCCCTTCTTTGTTCTCAGTTTTTTTGGCTTTGTAAGCTCGCATGGTGTGGCTGTGTTAGGGACTCAGGCAGTGGAAAGGACCTTGACGTGGTGCCTGAGCTTTTCCCATTTGGCCAGATGCGGTAACTAACCTTTCCAGTTGTGATTTTATCTTAGCTGTGAGCTAGCTGGTAAGTGCTATATATATATATTAATGTATATATTTATGTATGTGTATGTATTTGTATATATATATATATATATATATATATATATATATATATATATATATAGTTAATAACCACAGGCTTGCACTCTTTACTTGTACTGTGATGTTTCAGGGACAAAACTCCCCTTCCTCAGACAAAGGGCTCGATGATATAATCTTCGCCAGCTCAAACCTACTTTTTCTCGCCGACTCTCGCAGGGCTGCCCCGGTGCATTGATCGTAAAAAAGGGGCAGTCTCTGCGAGTGGCGAGATGGCTCCTATTACAAGTATTGGAGCATGCTGGTTAAGGAAACTTGGCTCCTTTCAGTTGGTGAGAAAAAACTGTGAAATTTGCAGTGCGAAAATCTTTATAGAATTACGATGAAATTAGAGAGACATTTTCATATACGCCCATGGAACGCCCATGGAACGCCCATGGAACGCCCATGTTCAGCAAATTTTACGAAAAAACAATTACATTTTGCATTTTGTATTTATAAGTTCATATTTCTGTGTGATTTTTGCACATCCAGTGTACTACAATTACAATTTACGCTGTGCATATTTAATTTGATTTATTCCTGTGTAAATTACATACAAAGTTTACTTTTTTGTTAACATACGATTTTTGGTGAAGAGTTTTGTTACGATTTTTGATGCACCTTAACAATACAATTTTTCCCTGCTTATTTTTGTGTGAATGGTTCAGATATTTGTTTTGTATGATGTTTAAAATACGAATTTAATCGTGCATTTTTCATTGACCGTGTAAAAATTTATAACAAACCAATTAAAACAAACCCTCCCCCTCATTAGGAAAAAACGCCAACCAGTTACAATGGTAACCACCTTGTGTATATACATAGGTATAAGTAAAGTGTAATACATGTAATCATCATATTATATTGGTCATTTCTGATTTATGTGATTTTAAAAAACACTACGTGACAGCATCTGATCATCTGTACATTGCTTTTTAAACTGACTATTAAATACCTCTCATATTGAGCAATCATCTACATCAATATTTTCTTGCCTGTGGTTAGTTACATACATTTCTATACATGCTTCTGTGAAGCTGGTTACATAACACTGTATCTTCAGATCATCGGCTGTTGAATTTATACCTGAGTGTCTATGGCTGCGTTCGGGAAGCGCTCCAAGCGAACTGGGACTCGCTTGGAGCGTTTTCTGAATACTTGCCAGTGAGACGCTGGGCGTTCTCTGAGTGCTCTGATGACGTAAGTCCAGCGCTTCTAGCGTGCTGGTAAAGCTGGGACTTTTCAGAGCAAGCTCAGACGCTTGACAACATGGCAACCTCCAAGAGCAACACGTATATATATATATAAATAATATATATATATATATATATATATGGAGTTGAGTTTCAGAGTTCAGCGCACATAGAATGGAGAAAAACAAAAACAAAACCAAATTATGGTGCAGTATGTCAGTACTAGGCAATCAAAAACTAAACGTGAGATTTAAATGTGCTCACCTTGTTTAACCTCAAACATGTGACGTATGTTGGAAGCATGGAGGGGATGTAATCCCTATCTGTGGTAAAGATGTTTCCAGCTGGTATGCAGAAACTTTTAGCAGGTGGAAATCTTGATATCCCTGGAGTAGAAATATGTTGGTATTTCAGACAAACTTCTCCTCTCTGGAGTTAGGTAGAGACACTTTAATTCTTTTTGCTGGATTTCTTTCACCCAAGCAATATATATATATATATATATATATATATATATATATATACTGTATACATACAGTATATTTATATACACACGTGTTGCTCGTGGAGGCTGCCATGTTTTTGTGTCAGCAACTGTCAAAAGCCACATAAGGCATACGTTTATTAAGAAAAAAAGGTGCAACAATACTAAAATACATAAATATGTAAATTAGAAATATAAAAGACTACACAGAGATTGACATCGAGGTGTGGAGGTCCAATCTCATATCATACCTAGTTCCTGATTGGCACATACACTAATGTAAAAGTTAATGTATGCATTATTTATTATCACGATTTTTGAAAGTACTATTAAATTTACAACTTTTGTAAATGTAATAATACTTTTATAGGTAAGGGAGCTAATAATAAACGTTTGCATGCACAAAGGGATCTGCTGCACGATAATGAATTACACATATAATTCATATGGGAGACGTTTCTATTTGCATGCAATATTTCTAATACTTAAAAGGTATTAGAAATATTGTATGCAATTAGAAGCGTACTATGCAGATCCCTTTGCGCATGCCTACTACCATGTCAATGAGTGGGGACATGGGACGTCATGCTGGGAGGGTTTTGTCAGAGATCACTAACTAGTGACGTACCCATAGCGCCACATCATCACCCAAGCATATGTTCCGGCACTGGGAGTAAGCGCAGCCCGAACACGGCTTATGTAAACAATCTGCGTAGCATATCCTCAATTTGGCCGCAGCGTGTACCCAGAAAACAACAACCGCACCTCTGTGTCGACATTTCGGTCACATAATAATGACAATATACCTATACATCCAAGAGTGATCAAGCATTCAGTTGCTATTAGCAATAACATGGCATGTTAATGTTCAAATGTTATTTACAACGTCAATACATATCTGTAACCTCTAACCACAGGGGTACTCATGAATGAAGTATATATCTTTTCCTACATCAGTATCATATGGGCTAGGAATGTGATCATAGAGTGTGAAGAAATTCACGAAAAAATTATATATTTGTTAAATATAATTTTGCATTCTAAAGCGTATGCTAAAAATAAACTTCTTTTCTCCAGAAAGTCTCAGGTACAGCCATGGAATCTAAAGTGGTCCCTTCACTGGTGAATCTATTTATGGATCAGTATGAGACCTCAATTATGAACATGTATCGGAAACCGGAGGTTGTTTTATATCGGCAATGCATTGATGAGTTGTTCATAATCTGGAGTGGTACCACTCAAGAACTGGTAGAATTATTTGATTATCTCATTTTATTAAATAATCCAGTGAATTTTAAAATGTCATAGAGGTCATTTGACTTTTTAGATTTGAGAATCTTTAAACAAAAGCGGAAATTGGGAATCAATTTATACCGAAAATCTACCAATAAAAATTCACTCCATTATGCCACAAGTTGACATCCAGCATTATTATTATTGAGAGCTATCCCTAAGGCACAGATGTCCCGAGTCATCAGGAACAACAGTTAACATATGGGTAGACAGGTCAGGAACAATTATCAGAGATGACACAAAAACTCCTAGGGGAATTCCTATATAGTCCCAAACGTCTCCAACAGAGCAAGCGGATGTTTGAGAATTCTACGACAGTTACCAAAAGAATGACGTTAACAATAAAATATACAGTTACTATGAATATACACAAGGTTTTTACCATAGTAACTGGTTGGCATTTTTTTCCAATGAGCGGGAGGGTTTGTTTGAATTGGTTTGCTGTAAATTAGTTTCACTGTTATTTACTGGATTTTTGTTGCTGGCACCCTGGCAGCTGTTTGTATGGTGAGAGTTCACTTCCTGTAGACATACACACACACACACACACACACATATATATATATATATATATATATATATATAATATATATATATATGTATATATAGCAGTATTTAACATTAATTATTTTGCAGCAACCAAGTAAAAAAGTTTTAATTAACTAGTTTAGAACTGGGCAGACTATGGGCCAAATTAAGAGTGAAGCACAAATTAGTGCTCCCGCTTAAGGATTAATTACGCTAAAAGTAAGATTTTTGCGCTTGTTGACTTGCTCTCGTATTATGAGTTGAAAGTAAACTCTTTTCGCTTTTGCGCTAACCCAACGGCATGGAACAGTGAGGAGACACACATTGGTTTACCCAATGTGATCAGCTAACTCCCAGTAGTGCATTGCTGCTTCTTCAACAAAGGATATCAAGAGAATGAAGCATATTAGATAATAGAAGTCATTTTGAAAATGTTTTAAGATTGTATTCGTAATCTGAATCATGAAAGAAAGAAGATTCCATGTTCCTTACAGTGATGATGGCTATAAAAGGTTAAGAAAAATAACCATGAAATTATTATTTGTAATTACCTTATACATTTTATGTGTATTATGTCAATATAATACACCAGGTAATACTTACAACAGGCATTTCCTCCTTTTGATATTTTTTTGGCAGCTGACATCTACCTATCCTGTATGTTGAATTAATTATATTCACATATTGATAGATTTTTATATTGAATATAAAGCTTCTGAATTAAAAAGCCCATGTAAATTATATTATCAGTCAAACATATAATTGTTCCTAGGGGAGATTTTAGTGTTTTTTTTCTTTTTATTTAATTTCATCAGTGGGATTTGTCTTTCTATCTTTCTGATGTACATATTTAAGATGGTTGGTATTAATCAGATAAAGCTAAAGATTTGTCTGAGATGGAACTTCCATTTTCTTTAACAATTGCTGTTAGATTTTCCAAGCACATTTCCTTTACTCTGTAGTCTTTTCAAAACTGATTCATTCAATGTTCCAGCGGTTTTATAATGTTGAAATAATGTAACAATCCTGACAGTCACTATTTCCACCATGTAGACCCTTTCATTTATCAAGGAAATTAAAATAATGTATATTTTACTTTCAATAACTTTATTAAAAAAAAACACATGGACACTTTGTTCATGTGTTTTCACCAGGTATGTTTTTATACTACAGCAAAAAAAGAGAACATGGCGCAACCCCACATCAAGGTAGAATTACACTTTATTGGAGCTAAAATACAGTTTAAAACACTCACAAAAGGTCAAGTTAAAATCCGCAGTAACATAGAAGAGAACTCAGTCTGTGTCTGTGACAGCTACTTCCACTGGCACCAACACCGGACTGCCAGGGTTCACCACAGCTAAGGTAGATTCTTATGGTTCCGGTCAGCAACAATCCGCCACAGCTCTGCCCTCAACACGTTTTGTTTGTTCCTTAGCAAACTTTCTCAAGAGGAATGCAGACAAACAGCTGTTAAAGGCATCTATTTACATAAAACAGAGTCGACCCTATTGTTCATTCTTGACCAATCAAACGTTCATATTAGTTCCAGCCCACTTCACCTGACGTCATCGGGGGCGCGTCTCTTTGCCGTAACGATGCTTCCCATATTATCAGGTGTGTGTGCCCCTCTGCGCCTTTATTTTACCATCTGCAAAAGGTGCACAAGAGCATGACCAATCCCCCGGGGAGGCCTATCATCTCCGGAATGGGATCATTGACAAGTAATTTGTCCTGTTATCTTGATTGGTTCTTACAGCCAACTGTTAAATCCATTAAATCTTATCTTAAAGACACTACAGAAACCATAAAAAAATTTGGAGTTAATTGGGAAGAAGATTTTCTATGGATATCCTGCAATGTTTCATCACTGTACATGAGTATTCCTCATGTATAGGAAGTGAAGGCATTTAAGGAGTATTTCTCCCAGTACAGCAATTTACCATGTGTACAAGTTGAATTTCTAGCTAGGGGGATAGAGTTCATTTTGTCCCACAACTATTTCTCATTTGAAGGTAAATACTACCAGCAAGTACAGGGAACGGCCATGGGGACCTCCATGGCCCCCTCATGTGCCAATACATATATGGCAACCTTTAAAGAAAAATATGTCTGGAACAATAACCCATATGAAAGAAATATCATCATGTACCGCAGGTACATAGATGATATTCTTATAATTTGGAAGGGAGAGGATCGGGATGCAGTAAATTTTATTAAATACATAAACAATAACAACTTCAATCTTGAATTTACGAGTAAGGTAGATAAAAGCAAGATAGAATTTTTGGACCTATTGCTGTTTGTAAATAATACCACCAATAAAACTGTGGTTAAAACTTTAGGAAGCCTATAGACAGCAATTGCTTTCTAAATGCTAACAGCGGGCATTTACCGCTGTTAGCATTTAGAAAGCAAATATACCCCTGGGTCAGTTCCTCAGAATTTGCAGAAATTGTACATCTTTAAAAGATTTCGAGGATGAATCCCAGGTTCTTGAACAGAAATTATTACAGAAAGGGTATGATGAAAGTATAAACCTTAAAGAGAAAGAAACAAGCAGAAATAGAAGTAGGGAGGAACTTTAAGTCAATAAAACCAAAGTACAAAAAAAAGAAAAAACATATAGCAAAGGGGCGAAATGTATTACTACCTACAACTTAGGGGCAGGTTTTATTGAATCTAACCTTAAAAAACACTGGAATATCCTCCTATCTGACCCAATTTTGGGGTCACATATTGATAAAAATCTTGTCACTATCTTTAGAAAAAATAAAAGCTTAAAAAATATATTGGCCCCTACAAAATTTTGGAGCAAAGAAAGAGACAAATAAAGGTAATCTTTTAGCATGGTGCACCAATAAATGAGGGACCTTTAAATGCGGCGTTTGAATTGCTGTGTGGGCTGGTCAAAAAAAGGAGATACTATTTGTAATTGGAACAATACAAAGGAATTTAAGATAAAAGATAGGGCTTCCTGTGTATACATATATGCGGTTTATAGTCTCACCTGTTAATGTTAGAAAATCTACGTTGGTAGAACCAAAAGGAATGTTAAACTTGCATATATGAACATATAGAGAACATTAAAAATGGGTTTGATAACCATAGTGTATCAGAACATTTCAAGAATGTACGCAATAAAAACTTCAATGGTTTAACAGTAGGCAATAGTCATCAGAGACTAATGCGGTTAAGACAGTGTGAGACCAAGTGGATTAATTTATTAGACAGCCTGTCCCCAAAAGGGTTAAACATAGACTTCGATTTACAGGTTTTTATTATATAGATATGGGTTTCCACTTTGTCTATTAGTTTTACATATGAGTTTTATGTAAAAAGTGTATTTAGAATTTTTAGTATTGCCTTTTAAATGAAATAATGTTGAGAATTGTGTGATCTTATGAAAATGTTTTTTTTTTGTTTTTTTTATTGCATTATTTAATTTTATATGTATGTATTTGTTTGTTTGGTTTCCACTATTATGAATTTTGGGTAAAATGTATTGTAAAGTTATGATTAAATATAGGAACATTTTAGATCTATTGTCTTTTAGAAGCTGAAGTTTCTAAACCATGAAAATGTAGCATCATTAACTTAGTATTGTTATGCCTTTTTCATCAACTGCCTATCATATGGACTTAGAAAGAACAAGTACCTCACGATTGGTGAAGCCCAAATAGAGCGCGCAGATACCGGACAGTATGAAAGTTGTAATTGCGGCAGTTAAATACATACCCCTTATGACATCCCAAAAAAGTGTGGTATCTATTGGCAGCAGTGGATTGGCTATCGTCCAGCAGAATTTAACACACACACACCTGATAATATGGGAAGCATCATTACGGCAGAGAGATGTGCCCCCCGATGACCTCAGGTGAAGTGGGCTGGAACGAATTTGAACATTTGATTGGTCAAGAACGAACAATAGGACTTGAGAAAGTTTGCTAAGGAGCAAACGAAACGCGTTGAGGGTGGAGCTGTGGCGGATTGTTGCAGACCGTGTCCATAAGAATCTACCTTGGCTGTGGTGAACCCTGGCAGTCCAGTGTTGGAGCCAGTGGAAGTAGCTGTCACAGACACAGACTGAGTTCTCTTCTATGTTACTGTGGATTTTAACCTGACCTCTTGTGAGTGTTTTTACCCATGTTTTAGCTCCAATAAAGTGTAATTCTACCTTGATGTGGAGTTGCGCCTAGTTTTCTTTTTTTGCTGCAGATTCCCTAAGAAGAGAGTTTATGTGACACACCTCTGAGTTTGGCAGCACCTGACAGAGAGTGGAATTTGGAGGACGGCTTTGATTTATTGTCTCATTCCAACAGACTTGTTCTTGGAACTGATTTGCAATATTTGTTCTCATAAGAAGTCGGTAACATACTGTTTTTATGCACAGGAAGCATTTTAACAAAGTACCTACTGATTACCTACTGATTATTATTGGTATATAAGTATTTGAACCATTAGTGTATTGTTTTGCTAGTTTATCATATCATATTGTCTCTTTGTGCATGTTGAAGGTGGGGATTAATATTATTTTATTCTCAAGATCCACACCTATTTTTTAGCCCTGTATTTATCAACTATAGTCATTAGTTGCACTGGGAATCTTTTTTGAATATATGTTTTAATACTATTTGCAAGAAAAAAAAGAGAGGAAAAGAGAAGTGAATTTAGTATAAAATAAATAACATTCTAATAGTCTGTTCTCTGTTTCTGATTTTTCACTTTTTTCAATATCCACATTAGTAAATTTATAATGTTGTATTGATTGTTCTGCAAATATTCAACAATAAACAATTGTGGCCAACATTTTGTTTTGTCCAAAATTAATGTGCAAATTAATGTTCAAAATGTGTTTAGTTCATAGAAAAACAGATAAATATATCCAGAGCAATCCTAAATTCCATGGTTTTACAGCTTTAGATATATTTTTTTTAGTGATTGCCAGTCTGTGACCTGAATAATATGATTTATGGTATGTATGTTGGTTATTTATCAACACTTCATAAACCCTCATTAATCACCATCATATTTTATATTTCTAAAAAAGATAATAGCAAATTGTATACAAAAAAGATTTAATTTACATTTGGGGACCAATATATATTTTAATTGTTACATAACTAAATGTTAATATCTTTTAAAACCAAGTGAAAAAGTTTAATTAACTAGTTTAGAACTGGAAAGACTATGGGCCAAATTAAGAGTGAAGCACAAATTAGTGCTCCCGATTAAGGGTTTATTGCGCTTGTTGGCTTGCTCTCGTATTATGAGTTGAAAGTAAACTGGTTTCGCTTTTGCACTAACCCAAGGGCATGGAATAGTGAGAAGACACACACATGGATGGTTTGGGACCTTCAAACTAATTCTAACTGATTATTTCACCTGTGCTCCAGTTCAGATATTCATAAAATCTGGCTTGTTAGAGAGGCCTGAGATTTGATAAACCCCTGATCAAATTTGTTTTGTTCTCTTGGTAGATGTTGTTGAAAAGCACACTTAAGTAGGCTCAGGAGCTGCTGATCGGTGGCTGCTGTTATTGGCTCACCAAATGTGATCAGCTAACTCCCAGTAGTGCATGGCTGCTTCTTCAACAAAGAATATCAAAAGAATGAAGCATATTAGATAATAGAAGTAATTTTGAAAATGTTTTAAGATTGTATTCGTAATCTAAATCATGAAAGAAAGAAGGTTCCATGTTCCTTACAGTGATGATGGCTATTAAAAGGTTAAGAAAAATAACTATGAAATTATTATTTGTAATGACCTTATACATTTTATCTGTATTATGTCAATATAATACACCAGGTAATACTTACAACAGACATTTCCTCCTTTTGATATTTTTTGGCAGCTGACATCTATCCTGTATGTTGAATTAATTATATTCACATATTGATAGATTTTCATATTGAATATAAAGCTTCTGAATTAAAAAGCCCATGTAAGGGTGGGCGGGCAAAGAGTGAGGACGCAGGTAGAAGGAGCTCCGGAGACATAGACTGATAAACTCCTAAATCCTACACCTCAATAGCCCACAAAGCTCGCCAACCTTGACAGGTGACCTACTGGACCTGTCCGGACATTATTGCAGCACGGAGTCAAAGCCAACGGCTCCCCCACCGGAACGAGATATCGCTAATAAGAAAAGTCGCGGCCGCGACGAAACAACTGCTAACACCCCACTGCTGCTCAGATTTCACCGCACTCAGATAACCTACCGTACCGGTCTTATAAGCTGCCAAGACAAACGCTATTAAGACCGAGGAGTGGCGGAGTGAGAGACCGGAGAAAAGCATAGAGGGGAGCCGCCATCTTGGAAACACCGCGGGTAAGAAACCGGGGCACTTAACATACAGCAAAACACATTTAAGGGCTGCGTACTGAACATAGCCAGACTCCCCTGCTGTGTGGTGCACATAAACTCTGGCATTGCTACCCGTACAGCCATACGACAGGCCTGTCCCAATCTTAAACACTTTTAGGCGAACTCTAAGCCACGTGGGCTGGCCTGCACTGAGAACAGAGACGCTCCAAATACATGCACCGACCCGGTGTTACTACACATTGGGGAAATAGAAGTCCTATCACTGAGGAATGACAAGCGGGAATAAAAGTTTAAAAGCAGACACCCTCAGGCGTAGGGATTGACTATAAGCCACCTCCGAATGGACAATAAGACAAATAAAGAGAGAAGAGGGCTGACTATGCCGATTTTTTATATGGCTCTGAAAGATACTGAGAATAATGCACGATTTCTGGTTATGAAATAAGCCTTTCACACTGCGCTGCACCCCCCGCAATCCATACCTTTATACGACACCTAGAGCCACTTACAGCGCAAACCACTTTCCCTGAGTGGAGGCACATTGCATGCAGAGGTACTACTCCAGTTTTGTGAAGACCACTGGTACAATGTCGAGCAGACAGAAACACCAAGACAGAAAAACCAAGGCTGTAGCAGAAATTCATACTGCTGAGGTTATGGCCACAGATGCTGCAGATGAAGAGACATTGGAAACCCACCCTATAGTGTCCCAAATATCAGCCCTGTTCCTGCCTAAAATAGAACAACTACAAACGGGAATGGATACTCTGTCATCTGAGTTTAAATCGTTCTCCTCAAGGCTCCAACATGTGGAACAAAGGGTGGGAGATGGAGAAATTAGGCAGCGAGAAAACTCCAGCAAAATAATTGCGCTTGAGGCCCAAAACAAGTTATTAACTGACAAACTCGACGACCTCGAAAACCGCTCAAGGCGGAACAACCTGCGCATTGTGGGACTGCCAGAAACTATCTCAAGCACTGACCTCCTAGAATTTGCAGAAAAAACCTTGCCCACTCTCTTGCACCTCTCATCTGAGGATATACCATGTGTAGCTGAGAGAGCCCACAGAATAGGGATCATTAACCAAGACCCAAAGACAACCAGGGGACCCCGACAAGTGATGATACGCTATCTTAATTTCAAAGATAAAATCACGATCTTGAGAGCCTATCGTCAATGTTCCCCACTGCTGTTTGAGGGGAAGAAAATCCTCATCTTCCAAGATTACTCTGCCGAGATCTCCAGGAGAAGGGAGTTCTCTCCCTACTGCAAATCGCTGATTGAAGCAGGGAGATCTGTGTCCCTGCTGTTCCCAGCAAAACTTAAACTACAGACCCAGCAGGGAATTAAGTTTTTCGATGACCCTAAACATCTGCGAAAGTTCCTGAGACTTGAACAAGAACTAGCTGACAAGGAAGCCTGAAAGAATGGAGAACCCAATCTGAGGGACTGGTAACATGCTAAGACCTGTTGATAAGCACTGAGAGGGAGGAAAATTAGAAAAATTTACTATTGAGACACCCACATTTACATGAGTCTGCCTCACTAAAAGACTTTATGGAAGGGAACACCCCTCTCCCTCATTATGTTAATAGCTTTTGTTGTCTTTCAGTGGTTAATATGGTAACATGAACGCCTTTGGGAATATGTTTGTTCATTTGTTCTGTTTCATACTGCAAATACCTTTTAGCTTATAATTTTGGTGAGCAGCCAGTAGAAGAGTATTAGAGGCTACCGAATGACATGATTGATTACCTAGCTCTAGCTCCCAAGCTCCCCCACTATGAAGGTCATTCACCTAGGGAGAGGGTACCCTCCAGCACACTACTAGTACCAGTGCCCCTATACATTATACTCCCCTCCTATGCTGGCCCCCGCTGGCAGGCGGGCGGAGAGGATCACATGCTAGAACTGATAGGCTGACTTCCACCAATACAAATTACACATACGGGAGACACGTACTCTGAGGAGAGGTGACCCTTTCTGGCCCTAGATAATAGAGGGATGCGAAACACGAAGGTAGTCACAACCACATCATTAAGGTAGAGACCTGACTTGAGCAACTGAGGGAAAAATCATTCTCAACATACCAAAGTAGAACAACTAAAGGGGATAAAGTGCGGCAAAGTAATGAATAAGTTTATACACAGTTATTGATTTAGACGCTAAGTGATTGCTATTTCAATGGAAAGAAAAAACCAATTGGTTCTGTTTTCTAAAAGCTATCTGTTGAAATGTCTGTTTAATTTGTTTTCAATGTTGTTAATCGTGTTGTTTTTATTTTTAGTTAGCTGGCAGGATGCTCTCCTCTTCCCCCGGGACTCTCCGACAAAGGGAAATGTTCTTAGTCTGAAATCTGGTGGTAAAGTACAAACAAGACACCTAAAATGTTTCTTACACATTGTGTTATCGGACCTACGTGTAGTCAATTTCTTACCCTACATCCCATCCACAAACCGAGTTACAGATGACACATAACCTACATATTATGAGCTGGAATGTGGGAGGCATAACCTCTCCGCAAAAACGCAGATCTATCCTGCGTTACCTAAGATCTAGAAAAGTTGACATAGCCATATTAGAGGAAACACATTTGACGAACCTTGAACACAAAAAATTGCAACAGGGCTGGGTGGGAGAAGTTATATATACCCCATACGAACTGAGACGAGCTAGAGGTGTGGCTATACTACTTAGAAAACACCTGACGTACACTATCACTAAGACCGACATAGATCAGGAGGGGAGATTTGTAATGCTTCAATTAGAGGTCATGGGAGTCCCCTTTGCTCTGGTAGGAGTGTATGGGCCACAAAGACAGAAACAACATTTCTGGAGGGGATTGCACGCTAAGATAATGCAGTTTACCACGCTGCCCACTGTTGTCGGAGGAGATTTCAATATTGCTCCTCAGGTCCCTGCCGATAGATTCTATAACCCAGATAAGAAAGCCGTTACCCCTCAGAGTTTTAGAAACTCCAAAAAAGAATCCCTAATACTTCATAATTTCAAGAAAACCTTAGGGCTACAAGATATCTGGAGAGCCAGATACCCGGAGCAGAGGGATTTTACCTGCATGTCAGTAGCAAAGGACACCATGGCCAGACTTGATTATTTTCTGATATCCACAGAGCTATGCCCCAGAGTGTTGGGAGCTGAGATAGACCCAATAACGATCTCAGATCATGCCCCAGTAGCAGTCAAGATCCAACTTAGTCCCGGGAGGGGGAAAACCAATAGGTGGGTGTTCCCAGCGTATTTATGTAAAGACCCCAACTTCTATAGACACATCTTAGGGGAATGGCTGGCATTTGCAGAGACCAATCAATTGCATGCAGGTGACCCTATACTGTTCTGGGAAACAGCTAAGGCTGTCTTGAGGGGGGTTATCTCGGCTTACGCCGCAAACATCAAGAAAAAGAGCAGGGCACAGTCAGAGCTCCTACTAGCACAGATCTTAAATGCGAGGAATAAATATCTTAGGAACCCAAACACAATCAACAGACTCAAATACAAGGACATTAAGCGAGCAAGAGATGACTATATACTCCAACAAACTAACAAAACACACTCTAAAATACAGGCTAGGTACTATAGGTTCGGAGGCAAGACGGGAAGACTGCTAGCGAGAATGACGAAATTGTCGACAAAAAGAAATCCTATACTGGCTATTAAGCGGGGCGACGTAGTTTTGAATAGGGAGGAAGACATCCAAAGGGCATTTACTGACTTTTACAAAGACCTCTACTCACCACAGGAGGTACTGCCAAGGGATATAGACAGATTCTGGGAACAGTTGCGGATACCAACGATTGACAGAGCCCAACTTGACAGCCTTAACAGCCCCGTTACTTTGAACGAAATTCTGACCACAATTAAGGATCTAACATTAGAGAAAACTCCAGGGCCTGATGGCTTGCCAGCAGAGTTTTATAAAATAATGGGAACCGATATAGGCCCGACTTTGACGCAGCTGTTCAATGGTCTCCTCAGTGGTGAAGTTAGACCCTCCCCCAGGTTTGCGGAAGCCAATATCAGTATTATTCCAAAGGAGGGTAGAGACCCCCTTTTAACACAGTCATACCGTCCTATTTCCCTGCTTAATCAGGACTACAAAATCCTAACTAAACTCCTTGCAAACAGGCTAGCAAATATACTCCCGACATTAGTACACGAGGACCAGACGGGTTTCGTTAAGGGGAGATCTTCAGTACTTAACATTCGAAGAGTCCAAACAATTATCCAACACTATTGGAACATAACACAACATAACCAGAACATAGCGACACATGACGAGGCAGCCCTACTATTCTTAGACGCTGAAAAAGCCTTTGATAAGGTCTTGTGGGAACATTTATACACCACCATGGGCAAGATGGGCATCGAAGGTGCATTTGTCAGGGCAATTGAGAATCTTTATAGAGAACCCCAAGCATCCCTCCTAATCAATGGCACACCTACCAGACCCTTCACACTCCATAGAGGCACTAGACAGGGCTGCCCTCTCTCCCCACTCCTTTTTGACCTGGCTATAGAGCCCCTGGCAATAAAAATTAGGCAGACAATGCAAGGGATGCGCATAGGCGAGTCGATCTTACATGTCTCGCTCTTTGCTGATGACATGGTGTTATACGTACAAGACCCTCAAAAAAATATTCCAAAATTGATGGAAATGGTCAATGAATTCGGCTTAGTCTCTGGATACAAAGTCAACACTGACAAAACTGAACTACTCTGGTTATTGTCAAAAGGTAAAAAACAAATTCCCGGCTATGACTTTAGGATAGTGGAGGGTAACTTCAAGTATTTAGGTATTACACTACACACAGACCCACGCAGATGGTACTCTATTAACTATGGTCCCTTGCTTAAACAATTAGACAGCCTGATTGGGGGGTGGACTTTGCTGCCCTTGAACCTATCGGGAAGGGTGGGACTTATAAAGATGATCTATTTCCCCAAACTGCTTTATTTTTTCCAGACTCTGCCAGCAATACTGCGAAAATCAGACTTAAACCACATTAAGGGAAAGGTGCTTAAATTTATTTGGAACAACAAGAAACACAGGGTCAGTTTTCTCAAGCTTACCGCCCCAAGGGAGATGGGGGGATTAGCACTACCAAACTTTGAACTATACAACTGGGCGGCCCAATGTAAATTTGTTATTGACTGGCTGACGGGACGGGGAAAGTTCTCTGACCCTAGGTTGGAAAATGAACTGACGAAACCATGGGCTTTAGAGATGATCCCACACATGACCCAAACCCAAGCGACCAAACACTTAAAAGACATGGAGCTCCTGGCCCAACCGGCGAGAGCTTGGAGACAGTTTTGCAAGACGCTAGGGGGCAACCACAGATTGACCGCATATTTGCCATGGTGCGGCAACCCTGAGTTCCCTGCAGGTATATCGACTAAGGCTTTTCTTCAGTGGAAGAGCCAGGGACTTCGTACAGTAGGTCAAACAATGACAAGGGAGGGGGGACTCATGCAGACGTTTGAAACCCTAAGAACCACGTTTGACTTGCCCAGAACACATCACTATGCTTACTTGCAAGCCAGACATTACTTTGACACACTACGGAGGGAGGGGAACAACAAAGACCAAACAGCTATAAAACAAAGCATAGAATTAGCTCGACATGGCATCACCTCTATAGCACCATTGTACACAAAGATGAACAGACTAGCGGGGACAACCTGCATAGACAAGATAGCCTCCATTTGGAGTGATAGGCTTGCAAAAGATGTGACAGCGGCGGAAGTTGAGAAAAGCATCAGTAGAGTAAAGTTAGCAACTCTCTCCTCAGAGGTGAGAGAATCCCATTTTAAGCTAATACACGACAGCTATGTTACCCCTGGGAAATTCCAGAGATGGAAGGCAGACAGGGACAGTAAGTGTCCTAGATGCAGTCTGATAGACGCAGATATTGAACACATGGTGTGGAACTGTCCTAAACTAGTCAGATTCTGGAAGATGACGGCACACTGGGTAAAGACAAAAATACAGTGTCCCTGTGGGGATTGGACATTTCAGAATGTAGTATTCCTTGACTTCTTAGGCCTACCCAAACATATTAAACTACTTATCTCTAATATAGTATTGATGGCGAGACATCTGATCTTCCAAAATTGGCTCAAACGAAATCCACCCACTGTTACACAGCTAAAGCAGGCGTTGCTAAAACAACTTTTTATTGAGCAAGCAGACGGCTTAGGAGACATGAATGCTAGGGTTCGGTCCTTCTTTAACAAATGGGGACCCTTTATTCACACACTACCAGATACTTCGCGTACTATAATCATTGCACCATTTAAGAACACAGAATACGTTTTAGAGGCAACATTGCGAGGAGACTGGTAGACTAGTTCGGAGAAGTTCCCGGGGGGGGGGGGGGAGGAGGTTGTCGGAGAGTGAACTATGCCAGCTGAGAGTTAGGAAGTTAATATTATTTTGTGTTTAAGGTAAAAAGAAAAATTGTGCACAATGGAAATTTTTTTTTTTTTGCTCCTTTCTTTTATCACTTTTCAAGATCCAGGCTACAGTATTGACATGACAACTGTTTTCTAATTGATGTTATCATTTGCCATGTAATCATATACTACGTAAATACTACCGAATGTAATTACCTCCATCTGTCTGTTGCACTTGAAAAATAAAGATATTTAAAAAAAAAAAAAAGCCCATGTAAATTATATTATCAGTCAAACATATAATTGTTCTTAGGGCAGATTTTAGTGTTTTTTTTTTTCTTTTTATTTAATTTCATCAGTGGGATTTGTCTTTCTATCTTTCTGATGTACATATTTAAGATGGTTGGTATTAATCAGATAAAGCTAAAGATTTGTCTGAGATGGAACTTCCATTGTCTTTAACAATTGCTGGTAGATTTTCCAAGCACATTTCCTTTACTCTGTAGTCTTTTCAAAACTGATTCATTCAATGTTCCAGCGGTTTTATAATGAAACAATCCTGACAGTCACTATTTCCACCATGTAGACCCTTTCATTTATCAAGGAAATTAAAATAATTTATATTTTACTTTCATAACTTTATAAAAAAAAAAACATGGCCATTTTTATGAATAATCTCACTTAAGCTATTTTTTTATGTACTTATTTTGTTCATTTGTTTTCACCAGGTATGTTTTTATACTGTTTGCAAGAAAAAAAGCAGAGAGGAAAAGAGAAGTGAATTTAGTATAAAAAAAATAACATTCTTATAGTCTGTTCTCTTTTTCTGATTTTTCACTTTTTTCAATATCCACATTAGTAAACTTTTAATGCTGTATTGATTGTTCTGCAAATATTCAACAATAAACAAACGTGGCCAACATTTTGTTTTGTCCGAAATTAATGTTCAAAATGTGTTTAGTTCATAGAAAAACAGATAAATATATCCAGAGCAATTCTAGATTCCATAGTTTTACATCTTTAGATATATTATTTCAGTGATTGCTGCCAGTCTGTGACCTAAATAATATGATTTATGGTATGTATGTTGGTATTTATCAACACTTTATAAACACTCATTAATCACCTTCATATTTTATATTTCTAATAAAGATAATAGCAAATTGTATTCAAAAAAAGAGTTAATTTACATTTGGGGACCATTTTTTATTTTATTTGTAACATAACTAAATGTTAATATCTTTTACTGGGAAAAAGCATTTAAAATCTCACCATTTGATGGTATTACTATAGCAGCTGTCAAGTTGTAATTGGAATTGGAAACTATAAAATATCCCATTCACTAATTGGCAAAACAAAAAATATGCCCAAATTCCTATTCCTTCTGTTATTTGCCCTTGCAAATGATGTAGAATCTAACCCTGGTCCCCCAACAAATTCCATTCCTAGCCTTCCAGCTAAAAAAGGAATCTCCTTTGTGCACTGTAATATCCGCAGCTTACTACCAAAAATCGATGCACTACAAGCTTGGTGTTTACAATACAAGCCCAAAATCATTGTGATCTCTGAATCGTGGCTAACTGCAAAAATACCCGACTCTGCCATTGCAATACATGGGTATTCATGCCATAGAAATGACAGAGCAAAGAGAGGAGGCGGCATTGTAATCTATGTTGACAACTCCACAAAGTACTCCCCCTTACAATAATCTAGCTCTCCTGCCAACTTTGATTTCCTTTCTGGCACAATTGAGATCCCGTGCAGTAAATCAATCATTGTTGTTGGAATCTACCGCCCACCTAGCTCTCCTGTACATTCCCTTTCAGACATAGCCCATCTCCTTAATGAAACCATAGCTCAAAACCCAAAAAGTGAAGTTTTGGTTTTTGGAGATTTTAATATTGATTGGCTGAATCCAAAAAATAATAGTTGTTGCTCTGTGTTTAAGTCTTTGCAGCTAACGCAATTAATCTCCTCCCTAACTCGCATAAACAACAAAAGCCATAATCACACCCTGCTCAATTGGATTCTCTCCACCTCTCCCGACCGAATCCAGGAGGCAGGTGTTCTCCCTAACAATTTCAGTGACCACTGCTTAGTGTGCTGTGTGCGCAAAATAAAGGCAACTAAAACCTCTCCCAAGGTTAAAATCACCAGATCGTTCAAAAAATTTAATCTTCAATCATTTCTAAATGACATCAAGAACCTCCCCTGGCACAGATTAAACCTAATCCCAGATCTAGACTCTGCAGTTGAATTCTTTCAGTCCGAACTCCTACAAGTTTGGAATTTACATGCCCCGCTGCGTAAGGTGAGAGTAAAAGGAGCACACTTGAATTGGATCACAGCTGACCTCATTCAAATGTACCAGTTTCGAGATTCATTGTGGTCAAAGTTCAAGCATACTGGCTCTATGAACGATCACTGTGTATATAGACAATGGCGAAATATATGCACTAAACAAACAAAATTGGCCAAGGCCCAATATTTCTGTGAAAATCTGAAGAATAACATATCAAACCCTAGAAAGTTTTGGAAAGTCATAAATAATTTACAAACTCCACCAATCCACTCCCAACCCTCCACTGTCAATGTGGACAACCAAACCCTGCAACTCCCCTTAGATGTAGCAAATGCCTTTAACAAATATTTTGTCGGCTGCTCCACCTCCCTGATTGACAAACTAATAAATGGCACACATCCTGAAGCTACAAATGTGGATCAGGCCCCACTAAATCAGCAAAGACCCAATATAGAGAAGTTCAATTTTAGACCTGTACCCATCAATGTCATTAAGAAACACCTTAATAACCTAAAAATGAAAAACCAGTCTGGACCTGATCAAATCCCAGCAATGCTGTTGAAGCTTAGTGTGCCAGCAATTGCTAAACCTGTCACAACCCTAATTAACGAATCCTTGGTGTCTGGATACATACCCAAACTCTGGAAGACTGCAAGAGTAGTGCCTATCCATAAAAATGGGGAGATAACCTTGGTTTCTAACTATCGCCCAATATAATTGCTCCCAGTATTGTCAAAAATCTTAGAAAAATGCGTCCATACGCAATTATGTGAATATTACCAACAATCTAACTATCTGACCCCTGATCAATCAGGTTTTCGTACAAATCACTCCACTACAACTGCCCTCCTAAAAGTTTGCAACGACATCCAAACTGGAATGGAACAAGGAGACCTAACTGGAGCTATTTTTCTTGATTTTGCAAAGGCCTTTGACACAGTAGACCACGACATACTACTGCTCAAACTAAAAAACTCAGGTATTGGTGATCGTCCGCTAACCTGGTTTCGATCATATGTATTGGATCGATCACAATATGTCTCCATTTCTGACAGCGACTCCCTCCCTTTCCCAGTCATGTGTGGTGTTCCCCAAGGTTCCATTCTCGGCCCCCTGCTATTCACATTATTTATAAATAATCTGCCTAATGTCTGCAAATCCTCAACTGTACACATGTATGCAGATGACACGGTAATCTATGCAAACAATTCCGATCTACCGCAGCTTGAAGCAGTACTCCAAGACCAGTTCACAGAGGTAGAAAAGTGGATCTCAAAAAACAAACTCTTCCTAAACACTGACAAAACTGTCACAATGATCTTTGGAACAGGACCTAAACTACACAAACTACAAAATTCCCATCTATGCATCAAAACAAAATCAAATTGCACACTGACCGCAGTCCACTCTTTTAAATACTTGGGTATGTTGTTAGACCCCAATCTATCTTTTGGCCTCCATATAGAAAAACTGGCATCTAAACTTTATCCAAAAATAGGTGCCCTGTACAGAAACAAATCCTGCCTCAGCCCTACTGTAAAGGAAAAGATTGTACAGCAAATGCTGATGCCAATCGTGGATTATGGGGATGTAGTATATGCACCAGCACCGCAAACTCACCTTAATAAACATAATACATTGTATAACTCATTCTGCCGCTTTGTGCTACAATGTAACTACAGGACCCACCATTGTGACATGCTAAAAGAACTAAACTGGCTGTCGCTGGAATCCAGACGCACCCTCCATCTTTCCTGCCTTGTGTTTAAAAGCTTTTCTGGGAAGCTCCCACCCTACCTGAGCAGTATGCTCTCACCGGTTATTCCCACCTCCTATAACCTCCGATCCAGTACCAGCACATTATTTAGCGTGCCTCAATACAAAAAGAAAGCAGCTCGATCCTCCTTTTCCTACAGAGCACCACAATTATGGAACGACCTCCCGCACACTTTCAAACCTTCCCCATGCCTAATATCCTTTAAGAGATCCCTCTCTACATATCTCAAAACAGAATGCACCTGTCATTGTTGATTATATATTTCCTACCTGTTCTATGTTAAATTTTTGTGCATATATCATGTATTATTATTGTTTTGTATTTTATTGTAGCCATTGTATCAATGCAATGTTTTGTGTACCCAGGACATACTTGAAAACGAGAGAAATCTCAATGTATCTTTCCTGGTAAAATTTTTATAAATAAATAAATATAAATAAAATTAGTAAAGGATGCAAAACAATGACCACAAAGATAAATATCAAGAAAGCTGGGGACAGCGGGAGTCTTTATTGTTAATGACCTATTCCTACCAGTATTTTTTACTTGCCCCTTCTTCCATTTTTCCCTGTTTGCTTCTTCTGGGTAGATCATTGGAAGAGTACTACCATGCAAATCCAGGGCCTATGAGGTTTAGGCTGCACATTAATGATGGGGTTGCATAGCACCAATCCAGTACCTCCCAGAACTGCCACTGACTACATGGAAAATGCTTAAATATGAAAAATGAAATCTGTCCCGAAGGGATATTTACAGGGTAGTTTTTGTGCTATCACCCATTGCTGATATTTTGATATTATCATATATATGCAACATCATTTCAGGGTATTTTCCCATGGTAACGTTGTGATTGACATGACAACAGAGGAATGGGAAATTGGCAGATGGCATTGTTGAGTGCAGTCGATTGCTTCACAATGAGTTGCAGTCCCCCATGAATTCCATAAGGTTAACTCTTTAGTTGTCACACAATTATATAATTATAGCTGTAATTTTTTCCCTGCCCAAAAGTATTTTTGCCATGTTGTACTTGGGCCTAGATATCTGTACATATATTTAATGCTTTACAGAAAACTTGGAAATAATTTAAGCTAAAAAAAAAGACAACAGTTTTATAATTTTCACACCAGTTTGACATTACACATTTATTGCAAAATACAAGACTTATGTTTCACTGTGTGAAATTTAGCATTTTTTCACACACACACACACATATATATATAATATATATATATATATATATATATATATATATATATATATATATATATATATATATATATATATAATCAATACAAATAGTTGCATAGGAAATTAGCACATCTAGGCAAGATTCCCCGCTTACTTTTCCACATAAATACTCCATATACAATGTTACCAATGCATAAGAGAATTCTGGGTAAGATATGCAAATTAGATATGCAAATTCTCAGTTTTTTTGCTTCAAATACTGTATTAACACAGCAATCCTTTTAACAGGATTATTAAAAGGATCGCTGTGTTAAAACAGTATTTGAAGCAAAAAAACTGAGAATTTGCATATCTAATTTGCATATCTTACCCAGAATTCTCTTGTGCATTGGTAACATTGTATATGGAGTATTTATTGGGAAAAGTACGCGGGGAATCTTGCCTAGATGTGCTAATTTCCTATGCAACTATTTGTATTGATTTAATGTTGAGGCATGGAGGATTTTAATTTCAATTTTTTATCTCCACCATAATTTTAATGAATATATATATATATATATATATATATATATATATATATATATATATATATATATATTGTTATTGTTATGGGGGGGTTATACTTTTTTTTTCATAAAAACACTACAATTAATCATTTTATTCTGGACTACTACCTAGAGATAGATTCCTTTAGCGTTTGTAAACATTAATTTCAAGCCTGTTCCCTTCAACATCAAACTTCACATAAATTTTAAAAAAAATCTATCACTGAGGCAGCCTCAAATTAAAAGTAAATCTCAAAATCTCATTACTTGGGAAGTTGGGGAATTAAAAACGTCATTTTGACATACATTGAATGAACAGACACTGCATCTCGCAGAGTTATAGACTCAGCATTTCAAAACAGCAATAAATAGTTCACCACGTTAAAAAAAAAACATATTTTCACGTAAATAATTTTTTTAGTTTATGTGCAAATTGAATTAGAAAATGCTAAGGAAATAAATCTATGCTCTGACATTTTAAAGAGATTTTTTAAAATGTGAATGAATGGTGAAAATTCCAGTCTACAAGTGGAAAAAAAAAAAGACTAACCACACAATAGGTTTTCATACCTCTGTAAGTAAACTGTGGAATCTTGCAACAACCTCCTCGCAGTTCAGTAATGTTGAATCTACATCTTGTCCTTTGATACATTTATGTATTTTTCTCAGGAACGAATAATCTTCATCAAAGCTTAACTCCTCTTCAACCTATTTTTGCCAAAAAAGAAAACAAGATTAAAAGATATAAATCATGTATTGAGACAATGGAAAAAGTAACAGTTATTAAAATCAACTAAAATTTAAAACAGAGTCAATATATTCATAAAAATATGCATACATCATGGATTTTTTAATTGTACTATTACTAGAATGTTTTACATTTATCACCTTTGTAGCATGTAAATTTAACCGATTTCCATTATTGTCTAAAGAAAACATTTTAATTGATTACCTCTAGCATTAAAAGAAAAGCAATTACTTTGTGCTGGTTGAAATTGCATTTAATGAAGCTGAGTCTCATTTCTCACAGTGCACTTACTCGCAATCTCACAGTGCCAGTGGCATCACAAGGGGGGGCACTAGCCCACCCCAGATTAATGGCTGCCCCCCTTGTGTCTGTCAAATGTGATTTGTCCTCATTTGACCACCACCACTCCACTTGACCCTGCTCAAACACCCCCTAACACTACCTATGATGAATGTGACCCCACAAGGACTGCTATCCCACCCATCAACTATCTCACCCTGCCCCTGTTATGGCTCTATCCACAGAAACACTGCTGTGCCTCCTATAAGTAAATCTTGGAGATGCCACTGCACAGTACACTTACCAAAATATGAGTGAGTGATTTGCATCATGCACTTCTTCAAATAAGAATGAGCAAAATACATTGAGCACTTACTCAAATATAAGTGAGCTAAATGCATTATGTACTTATTCACATATGGACAAGCAAAATGCATTATGCACTTATTCACATATGGACAAGCAAAATGCATTATGTACTTATTCACATATGGACAAGCAAAATGCATAATGTACTTATTCACATATGGACAAGCAAAATGCATTATGTACTTATTCATATATGGACAAGCAAAATGCACTGAGCATTATGCACTTACTCAAATATGGGTGAGCCAGTGGACCAAATAAAACTTGGTTCTTAAAACTAAAGTTTGGGACCCAGGCCCAGCACTGGGTCACAAGATTTTTTTCACTGGGTTTTGTCCACCATCATTTTTTGCTGTGTGAGTGAATTATTCAGGGCTTTTTTAAAGCAATGACTATTGATCACACTTGTCTGTTCAAACATTTAATCTTTGCATTCGGATATCTATTGCTACAAAGTAATGTTACACTCCCCATTGTAACAACTTTAAGTGTTTCAATAGGACATTTAAATGTAATGTTCTAATGTTGCTTTTCAATTCAACAGGCACATTATTAATTTTGCTGTCTCGCATGCTTTTTCCAAAATCAAATGCTTCCTACAAAATAGTGAAATGCAACATTAGACATCTTCAATAGTGTAAGCTGCTGTCAAGGAGAACATTTGTTCTGTCATTCAAATGTCAAAAATGTTTTGAGCATATAGCTTTTTAAGGAGGTTTCTGGGGACATTTGGCAAATTCGATTATAGAATCGTCTTGCAGTGTGTATTAAGTAATGAGTCTAAAGCTTACCTCTTGCTTTTATTTTACATTTCTTACTTTTTAATACTCAAAAACTATTTGAGTCACAAGCGTAAGTGAGGTTGTACTGGATCATGAGAAAAAAGTTTGAAGAACAACAAAATAAGCCCAGAATATACGTTAAGAAAGCATTTTGTGTATAAAAAAACTGTGCTAACTGCAATTTTTTCTTAAATGAAAAAATCATACCTGTATATTGTGATGTTTATGTATGTGTGTCCTAATGGCTTAAAGGGATCCAGCCAAAATTGGAAACTACATGAGTGCATTTCGGTATTGAACAGAATAATTTTTGTAATATACATGCAATAGCAAAAATGCTTTTAATAAAAGCTATAGCTGTTTCAAATGTGTATTTAAGTATGCACCGTGCACCAGCATTTTAAACACAGCACTTGCTCACAGAGCCTAAATTGATTGTACCATCTGGTAGTGACTCAATTTGTTAATTGCTAACATGATACAAGCCCCACTGATGATCTGAGCAGCTGCATTATTTAAAATGTGGGTGCAGTGTCAATATCTTGCTATGCTTCACATGCACATGCAGAGAAAAATGTTAACACTTAAACAGTGATAACTTTTACTAGAAGCATTTTTGCCAATACACGTATATTGCAAATATGTTTCTATTTAAAGATGTAATAAATCTATTTGCATTTACATTTTGACTGGAATGTCCCTTTCAATTGATAATCTACTCCAAATTTTTTATTGTTTAAAAAGATACATAATTCCTTTATTTACCTATTAGTTTTGCACCAACACGGTTATAATAATATACTTTTTACCTCTGTGATTACCTTGTTTCTAAGCCTCTGCAGACTGCCCCCTTATCTCAGTTCTTTTGACAGATTTTAGCTAATCAATGCTGACCCATAAGTAACTCCATGGGAGTGAGCACAATGTTATACATGTGGCACAAATGAAATAGCTCTGTCTAGGTGTGAAGAACTCTCAAAATGCACTGACATAAGAGGGCTTAGAAATTAGCATATGAGCCTACATAGGTTTAGCTTTAAACAAATAATAGCATGAGAACAAAACAAATTTGTTGATAAAAGTAAAATGGAAAGTTGTTTAAAATTGCATGTCCTATCTGAATCGTGAAAGTTTAATTTTGACTAGACTGTCCCTTTAACAGAATGAGTCTGGTATAAAATATGAATGTTTATATTATTGCCATAAACATTTCAGCACATAATTTGTGCAATTTAGTATCCATCTGTAAATAGAATTTTGGGAACACAAGTAAGAAGAAAAGAAGATTGCATAGGATTTCACTATTCCAGGAACAAAACAGTAAGTTACATGTAATGCTTCATTGATGCTGCTATATTATGTGCTTACATTTATATAATGTTTAGGTAATAAAAAGAAAGGACAAATTGAATCTTGCAAAAGATGAAGTTTGTAAATGAGAACCTAACTTAAAATGTTCCTTAAAGGGACTTGAAACCCACATTTGTGCTTTCATGATTTGGATAGAACATACAATTTTAAACAACAATTTACTTCCATGATCTAATTTGCTTCATTCTCTTTATATCCTTTGTTGAAAAGCATATCTAAATAGACTCAGTAGCTGCTGATTGGTGGCTGCACATAGATGCCTAGTGTGATTGGCTCACTCATGTGCATTGCTATTTCTTTAACAAAGGATATCTGAAGAATAATTAAAAAAAATAATAGAAGTAAATTGTAATGTTGTTTAAAATTGTATTCTCTATCTGAAACATGAAAGAAACATTTTGTGTTTCATGTCCCTATAAACAATTTAGGGTACACGTATCCATGCAACCATATAGTATCTATATTTACTAAGACCAATCATTTCTGATCTATACATTTTAAATTAAAGAGACAGGAAAGTCAAAATTAAACTTTCATGATTCAGATAGAGCATGCAATATTAACCACATGTATAATTTACTTTCATTATTAAATTTGCTTCATTCTGTTAGTATGCTTTTTTTAAAGAACAAAGCTGGGTAGGCAGATAGGAGATCAGGAACGTGAGTGTGTCTATAGCAGTAATAGGCAGCAGTGTTTTCAACTATGTATAACACTGCTATAAGCAATGTTTCAAACACTAATTACCAGACAGCTAAAGAAATGTGCATGCTCCTGTGCTCACATAGGACTGCTCTTTAACAAAGGATAGCAGAAGAACTAAGCAAAGTTGATAGCATATGTAACTTGGAAAGTTTTTAAAAAATTTCATGCACTATCCCACAGCAGAATTAAATTCAAAATGTTTACCCTTGCAGACAAAGCACTCACCAACACCGCTCCCCACTACCTATCCTCTCTAATTAACAAGTATACTACAGCCCGCCCACTAAGATCCAACAATGACCTGCTCCTTGCGTCTGCGACTATCACCTCCTCTTATGCTAACCTGCAGGACTTCTGTTGTGCAGCACCTACCCTCTGGAACACTCTCCCTCGTGCTGTCAGGCTTTGCCCAAATCTTTCTTCCTTTAAATGTTCCATGAAGACTTTTCTGTTCAGAGAAGACTACCACCCAACTCAGTAATAAATTAACTTCACTTACCTAACATTTCCCTCATCTAACTCTGCATTAACATCTGTCCCAATCTTGCAGTTCCCAACCTCCTACCCTTCTAGAATGTAAGTTCCCACAGGAATAGGGCCCTCAATCCCTCCTGTATTTGTGTCCTATCTCTTACAAGTATTGTATTGTTTTATTTAAATGAATTGTATCCATGGGCAGCGCTGCGGAATATGTTGGCGCTTCATAAATAAAGTATAATAATAATAATAATAATATCCCATAAATGTAAGTTTAATTTTGACTTTACTGCACTTTTAATCCTTAAAAGAGATGCTGAAAAGGTTGTAAAGCTTAAATGGACAATTCAGCCAAAATTAGAATCCACATGGATGCATTTCAGATTTGAAAAGAAGAATTTTTGCAATTTACATGCATTAGCAAAAATGTTTCTAATAAAAGCTATAGCTGTTTCAAAAGTGTATTTAAGTATGCACCGTGCACCAGCATTTTAAACACAGCACTTGCTCAGAGAGCCTAAGGTGTTTGTACTATCTGGTAATGACTCAATTTGTTATTTGCTGACATGATACAATCCCCATTGGTGCTCTGAGCAGCTGCAGTTTTTAAAATGCTGGTGCACTGAGAATATCTAGCTATGCTTCACATGCACGTGCAGCAAAAAATGTTAACACTAACTTTTACTAGAAGGATTTTTGCTAATACACGTATATTGCAAATATGTTTCTATTTAAAGATGTAATTTATCTATGTGCATTTAAATTTTGACTGGAATGTTCCTTTAAAATCAAATGAATTCTTAATTATAACCTAGAATGCAGCCTGGGCTAAAACACAACTAGAAGGTGTGCTGAACTAAGGCAAGCTATCAGGCACAGAAGATTCCCTCAACCCATGCTTCCCAAAAGCCAAGATCTCTTTACGTTAAAAAATTTGCAAACAAGAGATCGCTTTGTAAAAGGAGATGCTGGCCCAACTTCCAAGAAATCTTAAAAGACAAGTAGTTAATTGACTTAAGTATACATGTAAAAAAGAAAGGAAAGTCCGGAGCACAAGGTCAGTAAAATAAAACTTGACTTTTGGCAAATGCCTATGGCAAGTTAAAAAAGCGAATACAAAACACTGTACATGACAGGGAAGAGGTAGCCATAAATACTGACATGTTTCGGCACCTGGCCGTAATCTTAGCTAAAGGTCAATTGTTCTATGGAGATTCTTTTACCCATTTCCTGGTTTCCCATAGGTTAAAAAATGAATTAGTATATGTGATTAAAACCACGGACCCTCCCCCATTAACCTGTCAAATTCTTGAAAATAATTGAAAGTTAACTCCTTACTGCAGCAAAGAAGAATATGCAATTGTACAAAAGACTAAAAATACTCCAAGGGTAATACACATTCTATTATTAGTATATGCAAAATAATGCACAAAATACATCTCTAGGCAGTTCACCGGTTAAGATTAAAAACATAATCCCGTTGTAGTAGTTTCCTGCCCCAGTGTTACCTTTATTAATGTTTCAAAGGTGTAATATTATATTGTTGCCTTGTTTATACACTGCCTACTAAACCATACGAAAAACTGCCTATACTAATTGTTCAATATACTCTTCAATAGAGAAATATGTGTTATATATGATAAGCACGGTAAACATATATGATGTACCATTGTTAAATTATAATTCTGAAGGAGATACAAAAAAGAGAAAATTAAATTAACAATTCTAGACAAACTCTGAGGAATTAATTCCTAAAGTTGATTAAGTTGAACTCTGAGTTTAAGACATTTGGCACTCTGGTATTGAGTTTATGTATTCAGAATACTTCTTTCTTTGCTAAAACTTTTTCAAAATCTCCTCCCCTTCTAGACCGTTGTACTTGGTCAATAATTGTCCATACCAAAGTGTCTGCCTTATTGTCATGCATTGTACTGAAATGCTGGATGAATGGTGTAGTCAGGGTGCCCACTTTGATATTAGAATGGTGCTCTCGGATCTTTGTCCGGGCCTCCCTGGAGGTAAGTCCTACATACTGAATCCGGCATTCAGTGCATGACAAAAGGTATATTGCATTGATGGATCTGCAATTTACACAAAAATTAACAATGAAATTTTCTCCAGTCTGAAAATTCTGGAAGACCTCTCCATGCTGAACATGTTTGTGTGCCTTGCAATTCCTAAAGCTGCATTTATAAACCCCTCTACACTGTAGCCATGAACTAGTGACTTCCTTTAGGCTAGGCAATTGTGTGGGGGACAAGATATTACCTAATGTCCTTGCTTTTATAAAGGAATATCTACATCCTTGTTCTAAGATTTTACACAGCTTCACGTCTGCTGTCAAACGGGGCAGATGTTTATTTACAATACCACAGATTTCCTTGTACTGTTCACTGTATTTGGTTATGAAGTTCACCCCTTTCCACGTATTTTCCTCTCTAGCCTTCTACCTGATAAGGGAGTCTTGGTCTAGGGTGTCTACCCATGTCTTTGTATCCCATACCAATTTCTTGGGGTATCCTCTCTCCTTTAAGCGGTGTGACAACTCTCTGGCCTGTACTTGGTAAACCCCTTCTTCTGAGTTATTTTGTTTGGTCCTAATAAATTGACTTTTTGTTACTGCTTTAAAGATGCTAATAGGGTGACAGCTGTTTGCATGCAACAGTGTGTTGCCAGTGATTCGTTAACGGTAAAGTTCTACCTGAACCCTACCCTCTGATGTACCACATAATGTGACATCCAGATAATCCACAGCTGATTCCCCATATTCCCAAGTAAATTCTAGGCCTCGAGTATTCTTATTAAAATTGCTGACAAAAATATCTGCCTCTTGTTTGTCTCCTGCCCAAATGAGGAGCAGGTCGTCTATATGTCTCCTAAAATGGAAAAATATTGATGGAAGCACAGGACCCCAAAAAACTAACCCATAACTAAACAACAGTACTCTGAAGTGCCAGCCTTGTGGACAAACCAAATGTACAGTCCACCTACAGAACCATAAAACTCCTCCACAACACAATTCTAGTTGATGTCTTTGCGCTATATCTTTACACAGGTAGAATTTTGTTTGTATTAAATTTATTCTGCAACTCTAATGTTCAATATGGAAAACCAGGTATTCATAGAAATCAGTTTGGAAAACACCTATGTTATGTATTTTTATTCTAATTTACCCATAAATTATTAGTAATTTATGAAAGTACGCAACAAAACACTCCAGCCTACACCTAAAAGTTATTTTAAACACACATTGGCTCCATTCTACAACAATGTATTTTTATTCTAGAAATTCTATATTTTTAATCACTTTGTATAGCCATTTCTGTGTCTCATTTCTTTTGTAAACGTAATTGAAAAGATTTCTTAATAAGAAAATACAAATATATTGAAGTTCTTAGTAGTTTAAATAAAAGTTATAAAGAAATTATTAAAAGCTAAAAACTTACCTTATCCATCCGTTTGTAAAAGTATACACCAAAAAAACAGGTTCCAATAATTTGAGCAACAAAAAAGAGAGTGAAGATACACAAAACAGTTTTCATGGTTGAAGTGAGTGATCCTTCCTGGGATGGATATCTTGAAGCAGTTTGATTGAAAGAGTTAATCATTGTTTTTTTTAGAATTTTTGATGTGTTTTCATGCAGATTAGTTAGAATGAGATCTATAACTGATGCTTCTAAAGAGAGCAGTCAGGTTAAGCAGCGTCTTAAAACCTACACTTCCTGAAATATTTCCTTTACAGATGTGATGAGTACTATCGTCAGCTGTATAGCATCACACACTAAGCTATATAGGTAAAATTCCATGGGGCATATGTATCTAGGAAAAAACTCTTTCTATTAATTTTTGTTACTACTTTTGCATGTAATCACAGAAAAATATTGTTGGGAGATTTTCAGCTCTCTCTTGTCTGGATGGAAAAATGACAACAGATATAAATAGAAATAAATATGATTTCCCTTCATCTTGAAACTATGTGGTCTTCAGGGGTGGTTCAAGAGCTGGTGGGTAGTCATAATTTTCTACTATTTATTACTTTTTCTCTTATTTAAATTCTTAAAACGATTCTTGAAACGTTCAGGTCCTGCAAGTGTAATGGGCTAGATTACTAGCAGATACCAAAATAGCCTTCCCACTCGTGCATTGACTCCACTAGATGGAGGTTTTTTGCACTCAGCGGGTTGCACTCGCAATGCAAGTTGAAAGTAAAAGTTTGCAAAAAAAAAATTTATTGCAACCTAGTTAACTTTTTCTCTGATTGAAGTCAATGGAGATGGAAATTTTTAAAAAATAAAATAAAACCCAAATTCTTGCGCTAACACAACCGCGTATATTCAAGAGCGTTAAATCAGAAATGAAATATTAATGTTTCACATTCCAATATTTTCTATTTATTCTTAAAAACACATTTCTATGTATATCTGTATATACCTATATCTGTATATCTATTCCTATAGATATATAGGTATATCTATGCATTTTACATGAACAGTATCATATATATATATATATATATATATATATATATATATTTAATAATAATGCGTACATCATTTTCTATGTGAAGAATATAGGAATGTAAAATATGTTTTTTGCGCATTTTGTTTTGCAATTTAGATCTTAATGTGGTCGGGTTAGTGCACATGACAGAGAGCAATGAGTAGTAGTAAATGGATCATACATAGATTGGACAATGGTAATCAGGTGAGTCTCCCAAAGATCAGTACTGGCTGGGTCCTATTCTTTTTAAATATTTTTTATTTTTGACTTGCAGCAAGTGTAAGGTCAGTGCAGGATGAAATTGCTTTACAAGGGGATTTACAAGCAGTGATTTTATTGGATTGGAATACTATAGCAAATTAAGACAAAAATACCTGAGCTGAATGTAAAGTTTGACCCTTACTTCATTCGTTTTTTGCAGCTTTTTGTTATGGCTGACATTTCTCTCACCTGTGTTTTCTCCTTGCCTGAAGCAGAGTGTGTAACGCTGCTCACTACACCCAGGCTCCCTCTTATTGCCAAACTGGAGAACATCATCAGTGACAGGTTGCAGTCCCAGAATAATGATGTCATCACTTACTATTTTAAGACACTTAATGCAGTTCTCCTGATAGCAGTGGCATCCAAGGTAAAGTTAATCTTATTCAGACAGTCCGGATCAATCTGAATCATTAAAGTTTAATTTTGACTTGAGTGTCCCTTTAATACTGAAGAATATTTTATTAAATAACAATTTATTAATGAAAATGTACAGTGCCCTGGAGTTGAATTAGCTAAACATACCCACGATTAACTAAATTGTACACAGAATTAAACACATTGTAGGCATACTTTCTCCAATTTCATGTATATGATTTGTAAAAACAAGCTGTGGGCACATTTTGCTAAATCATAAGCACAATTTATTTAAATATATGCACAATTAAAAAACTGTCACAAAGTCGTCACTCCACGACTCTGTACAAAAGGCTCTTAACATTTAATGCTACATAATAAGAGAGCTGCACAATGTTATACTCTGCACACAGTTATCAAAGTGGAGGATGATGAATTGTTGTAGGGCTGACTCATGATATTGTGCTGCCTGGGTCCTAGAATGAAAATACTCCCTACTATCTCTCTATTTATTTATTTAAAATGTCACATGATAGCCTGTTGATACCCATCTGATGGACTCTTACTATCCCTATGAGCCACCCCTGACAAATATCACCTAAATCCTGTGGCCCCATCTGATCCATTTATGGAACCAGCCCATATAATCTGTAGTCAGGTGTTCAATGTACACAAAAGCTGCAAAAGCACATTTGATTTACAGTTTTAAGGTTGTTGTATATGTAGTTTATATATTAATTTCCTCTTTTTTCTCTAATATTTAATTTATTCCTTAAATATGCCAACACCCAGTCACCTGTGTCTCTAAAACATTTGTCCCCTGAATTCTTCGTTTATCAGCACCCATTATGAGACATTTTTCCTGTAAACATTTCGTTCATTCCCCTTAGCATGCTTCTTTTTTTCCTCCTCTTCTGCCCCATCTTTATATTTCTTCCTCCTCTACTTCTACTCTCTTCCATTTACTAAACCCTTTCACTACGCCAAAATGATCAAAATGTAGATATAACACAAAGAAACATTTAGTAGTTAAAGCATTCTCAGCCGAGACAACAAAATGGCATCATATACTTCCCAAAGTATTTATTGTTTGCATCTTTAATTTTTTAACAGCAGATTAATTTTTTTTTAATTAACTAATTTTGATGCTCTAAAATAATTAGCACTATGCTGCAATTTGTTATCCTTGATGCTGGTCTTAGCTCTACACAATAGAGATGCAATTAATATATGGAACCCCCCCAAAAAAAAAACCCCCACAACAACAACATACTATATTCCTATTTTATTATAGTTTAAAACATATTAATACAGGAGTCACAGAAATGCTTTATTGCTTATAATCTAGGTAGCTACTGCTCAGTGACTCTAACTGATTACTTGACCTATAATCTATATAAAAATCTCACCTCACACATCACTATATCCACTATTCACTTTTATTTGTCCTACACTGGGGTATACAAATTACCATTGGCTACAAATCAGCAAATGCAGACACAGGCTTCTTTTTTTGTTAATGTCATCAAATCAACAAATCTTGTTACATTAAATATTCATATGTTATGCTGCCTGGATGCAAAGTAGTATTTAAAGGACATATTGGGTAGGAGGGTGTTAGGTTGTATCACTATGAGTCATATTGAGACACATTTTATTGTGGCTGAAGCACTTACCTGATGCAGCATTTGTTTTAAAAATATAATTTTGAATACACTTATAAATATTGAATACATTTCAAGACTGTTACTTATGTTGGAATAAGATAAAACAATCACATGTAACAATAATTCTTACCTGTAACAGGTTTTGGAAGATTCCTATGCAATATAATTAGCTAGAATTTTTTTTATCTTTTTTTCTGAATACACATAGTTTCCATTTGTCCCATTTTTCCAAGGACAGCTCCATTATTTTGGCTTCCTGTACCTGCCTTTTAAGTCTGTCCCTAGTTGAATCGAGTCTGTATTTAGTTTACTAATATTGTGTAGTACTCCCACCATAGAGGTCACTTTTGACTTTACTCTATTGACATCACTGATCTCATTGCTAACAGCATGTTTTTTTCTGTAGTTTTCCTTATCTGTTGTCTTCTGTTATACTTAAGGTCAGCAGTGTGTAGACAGGTGTCAGGCTATGGGAAGCCATGTAATGTACTTTATAATACCAGGGAGAGTAGGAGGCAAGGGGTAAGGAAGCATGGCACATGTTTAATTGAACCATTTATATACTGAGGCTTTGCTTAGCAGTGGCTTAAGACATAAGGCTCTGCTGGAACTGAAATTCAGAAAACATACAAAAAAATACAGATTTACTAGGGCATTTCTGGGTCTGTGAACCTACTGCCAGCAAATACTGCAGCAGCAAAGCTAAAAAAATAATATTTACCTTATAAAATGCCACCAACTTGTGAAAATTTCAATAGTGTTCTAGCAAAAGTAAAACAAAAACAAATCCTCAACATATCTTCATATATTGTTCTCTATTCCATCAGCCCCAACACAGTAGTTAGCAGTGTGAGGCTGTGGGCGGCCGGAGGTGCACAGTGCGGCAAATGGTGCACACAAATAAAGGAACTTTCAGAATTAAGTATTTTATACTTCATGACTAAAAGGACCCCTTTATTTGTAGCACTGGTAAATACTAGCATTTTAAAAATGCTAGGATTTGCTATCACTTTAACTCCTCTATTTAAATATTTTTGGCTTGCGCACAACCAGGACCCACTGCAAGGATTAATTAAGTTACATTTTTAGATTCTGTCATTTTTGTATGTCAAGATGAAGCTTTAATTTTGAGATTTTATTAATTATCTATATTATTATTATTATAATTTATCTGTACAGCGCCACAAAATTCCCTAACATTAAGGATAGGGATAAAATATACGAAATGTAGTACAATTTTCTTGTCTTCCTTAATAATGACACTGATGTCTATCATACCATGGTGAAGACATGCAACCTCATTATTTCTTAAAAAGCAGCTAGTAAAGTTTGAAGAAGACAAAAAATGGGCTGCAAATTGTAGTTTTTTCTTTTGTCAGGTAGAAAAGTACTTACCTATGCTCACAATGAGTCTATAGTTAGCACTTTCAATGTTGTAAGGCTCATTATTGCTGGTCTGATGCCTGAAGAGAGATCTGAAGTTTTGCTGACAGCGTCAGAAGGAGCCTCGTGGCAGAATTCACACCAGAAGTTTGATTATGAAGACCCTGATGTTTCTGTTCCTGTCCTGATTACCTAGGTTTGACCCGAGCTTGGTATTTGGATTCTTCACTTTCCTTCAATATCCATTTAAACTACAGGTTGTGCTAAAAAAAAGTTTCAACCCATATAAAGATGCTTTGCTTAAACTATTTAACCGTTCACTTCCAATACCAGATTGTGAATTATTCTTTGTGTGAGGTCACCCTGCACTTTGGATTGTGTTCCATTTGTAACCCAGTTCTAAAGATCCAAATATATGAGCAAGGTGTGTATATACCATTTCTGGATAAAACATATATTTATGTGAGGATGTGTATGTGTGCATCTTAGGGGGAATATACTCATTGTTTATTCAAGCTGCTAGATGATACTCTTTTTTTATAACACTCTTTCTTTGGGACAGGATGATCACATCACCTATATCACCTATATTATAGGTAAAAGAAAACTCAGATTTCTTTAGTGAATGGATGAAATCATCATTCCCAGGAGGGAACATCAACTTTTTAATAGTAACAATAAACAACGAAAACTGACAGGAAACACACAAAAATTAAACAAAAAATGAAATAAGATGTAACCGCTTATAATATGGCGTAACATCCTTAGTTTATGAATGTGTATTTCACTTTATGAAAACATTTTAAAAAAAAACTTGGTACCTAAATTTTTAAAATATTAACCTGCTGTAGACAGCTGAAAAAGACAGTCTATCATTACACTGCTGCCCTCTCTAGCTGCCAAAAGATTACATTTATATAGATGCGAAAACCCTACTTAACCCCTTAACAACCAAGGACGTACGCCACACGTCCTCAAAAAAAATACACTTAATGACCGAGGACGTGTGGCGTACGCCCTTGGTCTGGAAAGCAGCTGGAAGCGATCCTGCTCGCTTCCAGCTGCTTTCCGGTTATTGCAGTGATGCCTCGATATGGAGGCATCCTGCAATAACCCCCCTTGGCCATCCGATGCAGAGAGAGACACTCTGTGGCCCTCTCTGCACCGGACATCGATGGCCGGTATCGTTGGTGGGTGGGAGCTTACGTGGGAGGCGGGTGGGCGGCCATCGATGTTGTGTATGGAGTGGAGGGGGGCGGGATCGGGGGCGGGACCCACGGGGGCGCGCACGGGAGCGCGCACGTGCACGGGGGTTGGAGGGCGGGCGCGTGCACAGGGCGGGAGCGGGTGGGAACCGCTACACTACAGAAAAACATAGTAAAAAGTATCCAAAAAAAATAAAGTTTAAACTTTAAAAAATATAATCTAAGGGATCTGGAAGGGGTGGGGGGTTGGTCTTGGTGGGGGGGAAAGCTACACTACAGAAAATTGCTTTTTTTTTAATAAAATGGCAAATTTTTTGCAAAACTGGGTACTGGCAGACAGCTGCCAGTACCCAAGATGGCGCCCATTAAGGCAGAGGGGAAGGGTTAGAGAGCTGTTAGGTGGGGGATCAGTGAGGTTGGGGTCTAAGGGGGGATCATATACATCAGCATATGTAAATATGCTTTTTTTTTTTTTTTAAAAATGGCCAAATACCTTTTATTTTAGTACTGGCAGAGTTTCTGCCAGTACTTAAGATGGTGGGGACAATTGTGGGGTGGGGGAGGGAAGAGAGCTGTTTGGGAGGGATCAGGGGGTCTGATGTTTCAGGTGGGAGGCTGAGCTCTACACTAAAGATAAAATTAACCCTGCAAGCTCCCTACAAGCTACATAATTAACCCCTTCACTGCTAGCCATAATACACGTGTGATGCGCAGCGGCATTTAGAGGCCTTCTAATTACCAAAAAGCAATGCCAAAGCCATATATGTCTGCTATTTCTGAACAAAGGGGATCCCAGAGAAGCATTTACAACCATTTGTGCCATAATTGCACAAGCTGTTTGTAAATAATTTCAGTGAGAAACCTAAAATTGAGAAAAATTTAACTTTTTTTTTAATTTGATCGCATTTGGCGGTGAAATGGTGGCATAAAATATACCAAAATTGGCCTAGATCAATACTTGGGGTTGTCTACTACACTACACTAAAGCTAAAACTATCCCAAAAAGCTCCCTACATGCTCCCTAATTAACCCCTTCACTGCTGGGCATAATACACGTGTGGTGCGCAGTGGCATTTAGCGGCCTTCTAATTACCAAAAAGCAACGCCAAAGTCATATATGTCTGCTATTTCTGAACAAAGGGGATCCCAGATAAGAATTTACAACAATTTATGCCATAATTGCACAAGCTGTTTGTAAATAATTTAAGTTAGAAACCAAAAGTTTGTGAAAAAATTTGTGAAAAGTGAACGATTTTTTGTATTTGATTGCATTTGGCGGTGAAATGGTGGCATGAAATATACCAAAATGGGCCTAGATCAATACTTTGGGTTGTCTACTAAAAAAAAATATATACATGTCAATGGATATTCAGAGATTCCTGAAAGATATCAGTGTTCTAATGTAACTAGCGCTAATTTTGAAAAGAAATGGTTTGGAAATAGCAAAGTGCTACTTGTATTTATGGCCCTATAGTTTACAAAAAAAGCAAAGAACATGTAAACATTGGGTATTTCTAAATTCAGGACAAAATTTAGAAACTATTTAGCATGGGTGTTTTTTTGTGGTTGTAGATGTGTAACAGATTTTGGGGGTCAAAGTTAGAAAAAGTGTGTTTTTTTCCATTTTTTCCTCATATTTTATATTTTTTTTTTATAGTAAATTATAAGATATGATGAAAATAATGGTATCTTTAGAAATTCCATTTAATGGTGAGAAAAACGGTATATAATATGTGTGGGTACAGTAAATGAGTAAGAGGAAAATTACAGCTAAACACAAACACCTCAAAAATGTAAAAATAGCCTTGGTCCCAAACGGACAGAAAATGGAAAAGTGCTGTGGTCATTAAGGGGTTAAAGGGATAGGAAACCCCAAAATTTTCTTTCATGATTTGGATAGAACATGCAATTTTAAACAACTTTACAATTTACTTATTATTATTATTATTCTTTATTTATAAAGCGCCAACAGATTCCGCAGCGCTGCCCTTGGGTACAAGGATAACTGTACAATGGAGAAACAATCGATAAAAGACAAAATTTTACAGACAAATACAGGGGGAATTGAGGGCCCTATTCCCGTGGGAACTTACAATCTAGATGGGTAGGAGGATGGGAAACAGGAGGTGGGGACTGCAAAGGTTAGAATGATATTAGTGAGGCGATAGATGAGGGCAACTGTTAGGTAAGTGAAGTTAGTTTGATAATAAGTCGGGTGATAAGCTTCCCTGAACAGAAAGGTCTTTAGGGAACGTTTAAAGAAGGAGAGGTTAGGGGCAAGTCTGACAGCTCGAGGAAGTGCGTTCCATAGGGTTGGTGCCGCACGAGAAAAGTCCTGTAGTCTAGCATGGGAGGAGGTGATGGTAGAGGACGCAAGAAGCAGGTTATTGTTAAATCTTAGGGGGCGGGCAGGAGTATATTTGTTGATAAGTGAGGACAGGTAGGGTGGGGCAGCATTATCAAATTTGCTTCAGTCTCTTGTTATCCTTTGCTGAAGGAACAGCATTGTACTACTGGCAGCTAAATGAACACATCTAGTTAGCCAATCGCAAGAGACAAATGTGTGCAAGCACCAATCACCAGCTAGCTCCCACTAGTGTAGAATATGCACATATTCCTTTTTAACAAGGGATACCAAGAGGACAAAGCACATCTGAGTCATGCAAGTTAAATTTTGACTTTCCTATCTCTTTAACAGCACATTTTCATAATAACTATCAGCTAGATTACGAGTTATGCACGCTATAGGGAAACTAACGAACGCAACAAAAGTTGCGTTATTTAATCCCCTATAGCGCAGCCATTACAAGTTTTCAAACAGCCGGCTTGTGCATGCAATATGGTTGCATTGAAGTCCACACCGCACAAAATAAAAGCGCTGTTTTGACATGCTCGTGCGCGCCTTTCCCATAGACATCAATGGGTAGAGCGGGTCAAAAAATAGCCTAACACCTGCGATCATGGAATGAAAAGCTCCATAACGCAGCCCCATTGATGTCTATGGGGAAAATAAAAGTTAAGTTTAAACCTAACACCCTGACATAAACCCTGAGTCTAAACACCCCTAATCTGCCGCCCCGACATCGCCGCCACCTACCTACAGTTATTAATCCCTAATCTGCCGTTCCCGATATCGCCACCACTATACTAAAGTTATTAACCCCTATTCCGCCGCACCCCAACATCGCCGCCACTATATTAAAGTGATTAACCCCTATTCTGCAGCTCCCTGACATCGCCGCCACTAAATAAAGGTATAAGCCCCTAAACCTCTGGCCTCCCACATCACTACCACTAAATAAACCTATTAACCCCTAAACTGCCAGCCCCCCACATCACAACAACCTAAATTAAACTATATTAACCCCTAAATCTAACCCTAACCCTAACACCCCCTAACTTTAACATAATTAAAATAGAGCTAAACTAATGTTACAATTATTAACTAAATTATTCCTATTTAAAACTAAATAAATCCTTACCTGTGAAATAAAACCTAAGCTAGCTACAATATAACTAATAGATATATTGTAGCTAGCTTAGGTTTTATTTTTATTTCACAGGTAGGTTTGTATTTATTTTAACTCGGTTTTGTATGGGCATTGCCCTTAAAAGGGCATTTAGCTCTTTTGCTGCCCAAGTCCTAATCTAAAAATAAAAACCCATCCCAAAACGAAAAAAATGTATTACACAAAATAACAAATTATCAAAAATAATAAAAATTATTCCTATTCTAATACCCATTAAAAAAAAAAAAAACACCCCCAAAAAAATCATATCTAGAATAAACTACAAATTGTAGATGGCGCTAAAAAAGCTGTAGGATTCAAACTGCTTATAGAAATTATATAACTATACTAATGTACCAGATTTTTAATTTTAACTTTCTCAAGGAACCACTTATAAATTATTAAAGGGACAGTCAAGTCCAAAAAAAACTTTCATGATTTAAATAGGGCATGCAATTTTAAACAACTTCCCAATTTACTTTTATCACCAATTTTGCTTTGTTCTCTTGGTATTCTTAGTTGAAAGCTAAAACTAGGAGGTTCATATGCTAATTTCTTAGACCTTGAAGACTGCCTCTAATATGAATACAGTTTGACCACTAGAGGGCATTAGTTCACATATTTCATATAGATAACATTGAACTCATGCACGTAAACTGACCTAGGACTGAGCACTGATTGGCTAAACTGCATGTCTGTCAAAAGAACTGAAAAAAAGGGGGCAGTCAGCAGAAGCTTAGATACAAGATAATTACAGAGGTAAAAAGTATATTAATATAACTGTGTTGGTTGTGCAAAACTGGGGAATGGGTAATAAAGGGATGATCTTTCTTTTTTAAACAACAAAAATTCTGGTGTTGACTGTCCCTTTAAATAGGTATAGATGGCGCTAAAAAGCTGTGTAATATATCAGTACAAATAAAATATATCCAAACTATATATATAGTCTTAATCAAACCTGACCCATGGAGGGACACAAATAAGTAAATGAGTCCACACTACTATGAGTAAAGGATAATCACTACATTTATTCAAAAACAGTATAAAGGCCTTTAAACATCAAATCTGCAAATCTAAACTTCTAAGCAATAAAAAAAGGCCTAATATAATCAATATATAATCCTCAGTCAATCAAAAACATTCATTCCTAATATCAGTCAGACACATTATATATAAAAATAACAATAATGAATTGCACTAAAACTCCTAAACTCCCCTGCTCTATTTTCTAATAATATTCTTACAAGTCACCTTGTGTGGAAATAAGGTAATAGGGATTATTCCCTTAATATAAGCAGACCAGTGTTAAAAATAGCGTCTTTTCTAAGGAGTTAATCTCCAACTTTTAGTTTCCAGAGTCTCCTTGTGTAGAAATATATGAAATTGTTCCCACAATGTGAGCAATAAGTAGCCAAGGAAAACGTCTTTTCTAAGGAGTATATGATCAACCCTTAGGTCTTAAAGTCCCACTTTGTGAAGTGTGATATCCCTTTACTTCTTTCGGTTACCTCATCCCCTTCCTACACGGGGGTATTTACCGAGATTTGTATAAGCACACAAAGTGGACCTGAAGGCTCTCTTACCTCTTGCTTCAGTCCTCTGGGGTGTGAGCTCTTACCGATGCTTCTCTCCGCTGCAGCTTAGATCAGCTGTTCCGTCCGGGATTTCCACGCTGTAATTCAGCGTGTGACGTCACCCGGCTTCCGACTCTCAGATGTTTCCTTCGTTACTTGCGCAAGTAAGTTATCCATCTCTGGCTGCAATCAAATCCCCTCTGCACTTCAGTAATAAGTACGCAGAGCTGGCGGTTTTCCTCACCGGAGATATAGATAGCCTTTGAAGTAGATATTGATGATTAAAGTTGTGTATAGTGGCAGAGTCTGTAAATCACTATTATTATGCACAGTTCTACGCGTTTCACCCCTACAGTGGGGCTTTCTCAAGATACTGTGTGATAGTTACCTGCTTACAATAAATACCCCATGATCCCGTTTGATTTGTGCAGGGCATACTGCTTCCTCTCTTCACAAATAGGAAATCCACAAAGGAGCGGGAATCTCACATGTCTTTTTTTATTTCAAATCATTTTTTTTTTCTTCCTTATAATGCTAATAATTTGGCTACAATGGTGTCACTTTATTCATACATAGAATGGTATAAAATACTATTAAAATCTCTCTATGACTATGTGAACATTACTTACAAATACAAAAGTTTATAAAAAGGACATCAACCTTTATAAAAAATATGGACATCAACCTTTATAAAAATATAAAAAGTGTCATTTATACATCCTAGGGCGAAAGAAAGAGATAGCGCAACCCCACATCAAGGTAGTAGTTTCACAATTTTAATTCACACACAAAAGTAATGCACTTACAAACAGACAGTAAAGATGTCGCATTAATCCCTTTATAGGGAACAGCAAGAGGCAAGTCCCAGTTCTTTCAGGAAACTTATTCAGCTCCACGGCTATCGATACTGCCGCTTCGATATTGCCTGCTGACACACAGTCTCAATGAATCAGAGCCGTCCTTGGCTCCGCCCCCAACGCGTTTCGTCTGTGCTATCCAGACTTTCTCAAGAGGAAGTGATGCTATCTGGCAAGATCCCATGAGTCACTATTTACATCCGCTTGTGGATTCTGATTGGATGATCACTAACCTATCCGGTATTGGTATGCTGACAAGCCTCTCTTGTTATACGTGATACATTCAGCTTAGACTAAAGCAAACATCTAATCTCTCATGACAATACATGGCTGTTCAATATTAAACACTTAAAATTTACAATTTAATAGACAACGAAAAATGCACAGTCCAAATTAATATAAACAGCGTAAAAAATGTAAAAATTTAAAACCGCAACATTGCCTAAATCACAAATTGCTATAATAATATTGAAAACCACGATAATTGTATATTGTAAAAGAAAGCTAAAACTTACAATCGATGATTTGCACACATTTTAAAATTACTAGAATTAATAGGAATTCATTTTTCTTTATTCTGTAAAAGGACCTAAGTAATGAAAAAGAGAGTTAGTACAAAAATGAAATAAAACTAAAACAAGGGATACTGATTTAGAACATAAAGGCTTGTAAGTCTATGTCAACATTTAACCCTTTTGGGGCCATACAATTAAGTAGGTGAATCCATTTGGTTTCACATTTTCTAAGGTGCATTAGTCTCTGTTGCTCATTACCCACTGTCTGTGGTATGATCTCTAGAATTTTCACCTTTAAACTATTTGGATTTTTATTATGCACCTTTCTAAAATGTTCAGATAGGCTATGGTTCTCATATCCTTTTGTTATGTTCTCTATGTGTTCATATATGCGGCGTTTGACTTTCCTTTTCGTTCTTCCTACGTAAATCAAATTACAATCACACATGAGATAATACACCGCATATATGGACACACAAGAAGCTTTGTCTTTAACCCCTTAATGACCGGACCATTTTTCAGTTTTCTTACCCTTAATGACAATGGCTATTTTTACATTTCTGCAGTGTTTGTGTTTAGCTGTAATTTTCCTCTTACTCATTTACTGTACCCACACATATTATATACCGTTTTTCTCGCCATTAAATGGACTTTCTAAAGATACCATTTTTTTCATCACATCTTATAATTTAATATAAAAAATATATAAAATATGAGGAAAAAATGGAAAAAAACACACTTTTTCTAACTTTGACCTCCAAAATATGTTACACATCTACAACCACCAAAAAACACCCATGCTAAATAGTTTCTAAATTTTGTCCTGAGTTTAGAAATACCCAATGGTTACATGTTGTTTGCTTTTTTTGCAAGTTATAGGGCAATAAGTACAAGTAGAACTTTGCTATTTCTAAACCACTTTTTTTCAAAATTAGCGCTAGTTACATTGGAACCCTGATATCTGTCAGGAATACCTGAATATCCCTTGACATGTATATATTTTTTTTAGAAGACAACCCAAAGTATTGATTTATGCCCATTTTGGTATATTTCATGCCACCATTTCACTGCCAAATGCGAGCAAATAAAAAAAATTGTTCACTTTTTCACAAATTTTGTCACAAACTTTAGGTTTCTCACTGAAATTATTTACAAACAGTTTGTGCAATTATGGCACAAATGGTTGTAAATGCTTCTCTGGGATCCCCTTTGTTCAGAAATAGCAGACATATATGGCTTTGGCGTTGCTTTTTGGTAATTAGAAGGCCGCTAAATGCAGCTGCACACCACACGTGTATTATGCCCAGCAGTGAAGGGGTTAATTAGGGATCTTGTAGGGACCTTGAAGGGTTAATTTTAGCTTTAGTGTAGTGTAGTAGACAACCCAAAGTATTGATCTAGGCCCATTTTGGTATATTTCATGCCACCATTTCACCGCCAAATGCGAGCAAATAAAAAAAAAAGTGACATTTTTCACAATTTTAGGTTTCTCACTTAAATTATTTACAAACAGCTTGTGCAATTATGGCACAAATGGTTGTAAATGCTTCTCTGGGATCTCCTTTGTTCATAAATAGCAGACATATATGGCTTTGGCGTTGCTTTTTGGCAATTAGGAGGCCGCTAAATGCTGCTGCGCACCACACTTGTATTAAGCCCAGCAGTGAAGGGGTTAATTAGGTAGCTTGTAGAGAGCTTGCAGGGTTAATTTTAGCTTTAGTGTAGAGATCAACCTCCCACCTGACACATCCCACCCCCTGATCCCTCCCAGACAGCTCTCTTCCCTCCCCCACCCCACAATTGTCCCCGCCATCTTAAGTACTGGCAGAAAGTCTGCCAGTACTAAAATAAAAGGTGTTTTTTTTTTGTTTTTTGTTTTTTTTAATTATTCAGCTGTGATGGACCCCTGCCTTAACCCCCAACCTCCCTGATCCCCCCCAAACACCTCTCTAACCCTCCCCACCTACCTAATTGCCACCATCTTGGGTACTGGCAGCTGTCTGCCAGTACCCAGTTTTCCCCCCCCAAAAAAGTGTTTTGTTGTTTTGTTACATGTTTTATTTTTTCTGTAGTGTAGCTGCCCCAACCACCCCCCCCACCCCCCACCCCCAGATCCAGATCCTGATCATTTTTGAAAAAAATTCTGCCCCCCTCCCTCTTACCTAAATTCATTGGTGGCAGTGCAAGTGATTGCTGCGCGCGCGCGCGCACGCGCACACACACGCGCGCGCGCGCGTGCACGCAGCCCCCGCACGCTCCCGGCATCCGGCGTGCACAATACACTTGAAGGAACCGGATGCCGGGTAGCGATGGGCCGCCCACCCTCCTCCCTGTAAGCTCCCACCCACCAAAGAACGGCCGCATCGCTACCGGTGCAGAGAGGGCCACAGAGTGGCTCTCTCTGCATCGGATGCTTTCTAAAGGGTATTGCAGGATGCCTCAATATCGAGGCATCACTGCAATACCCTGAGAGCTGCTGGAAGCGATTGCGATCGCTTCCAGCACTCTCTTAGACAAGTGACGTACCAGGTACGTCCATTGTCACTAACTGCAAGTTTTTGCAGGACGTACCTGGTACGTCACTTGTCATTAAGGGGTTAATCTTGAATTCCTTGGAACGATCCCAATTATACACACTATCACCCTTACTGATAAGGTTGCAGATGCAACAGTTAAATCTACCACATTTAAAGGTACCTCCTTTATTCATACACCAATCTGAGAGTGTCCCTTTCTTTTTGCTATTCACTTCTCTCAGTTTTGATGGTGCTAAAATATTTTTGATGTTCTTGTTTTTCTTGAAGATAGTTACTGGATAAGGCTCTAAGTGGGGTCCTAATACAGGGTCAGCCTGCAGAATATTCCAATGCTTATTAAGTGTGGTTTTAATAAAGTTAGCCCCTAGATTATATGTGGTAATAAATTTAGCTCCCAATTTTTTATCTTCATTCTGGGATTTTATAGTAGTTTTTATTTCATTATTGCTAAACAGGAGATCCTCTCTAACTTTATTTCTACTTTCAGTTCTTGCTTTCTTAACTAGGCCACTATCATATCCTTTCATTAGAAATTTCTCTTCTAACTGATCCGCTTCTATTTCAAAGTCTTCTATGTTAGTACAATTTCTACGGATCCTCAAGAATTGGCCATAAGGAATATTTCTTTTCCATTGAGGTAGATGGCCACTTCCTGCATTTAGGAATCCATTGCTATCAACTTCTTTCTTGAAGTTTTTAACCGCTGTTTTATTGGTAGTTGGATCAATGTAAAGACATAGATCCAAAAATTCTATTTCATTCCTATGTATTTTACTTGTAAATTCTAAATTGAAGTTATTATTGTTGAGATGGCTAATGAACTCCATAGCTCTAATATCACTACCATTCCATACAATGAGAATGTCGTCGATATAGCGCCGATACATCACGACACTCTCACTCTATGGATTGTTGTTCCACACATAGCTCTCCTCGAATGCAGCCATGTAGATATTTGCATAGGAAGGGGCCATGGGCGTACCCATGGCCGTTCCTTGTATTTGCTGATAAAACTTCTTTTCGAAAGAGAAGAAGTTGTGGAACAAGATAAACTCTATCCCTCTGGCTAGATAACTTACTTGTATTGGTGGTAGATCACTAAATTTGTTAAAAAACTCCTCAAAGGCTTTTACTCCCTCTACATGAGGGATATTTGTATATAAAGAAGTGATATCACAAGATATCCATAAAAAGTTAACATCCCAAGTTATGCCTTCAAATAATTTGATAGTTTGAGTAGTGTCTTTTAGGTAGGATCTAGTCTTTCTAACAACAGGCTGTAAATACCAATCCACATAACTGGAAAGATTACTAGTTAAGGACCCTACCCCAGAGACTATGGGTCTCCCTGGCTGGTTTTCTTTGTCCTTGTGCACCTTTGGAAGGTGATAAAATAAAGGTACAGAAGGACATGAAATCAAAATAAAGTTCGCTTCCTCAGTTGTCAATACACTTTCTTCCCTTCCTTTTAGTACAAAGGCATGTAGCTCTAAACTATATTGGGAGGAGGGATCTTTTTCAAGTCTTTTATATGTTTTAGTACAATTTAATAGTCTATGTGCCTCATTGACATATATATCTCGATCTTGGATAACGATCCCTCCTCCCTTATCTGCTTGTCTTATGGTGATAGTTAAATCTGATTTAAGTTCATCTAAGGCCTTTCTTTCTTGCTGGGTTAGATTGTCCTTATACCTATAATTTTCTTTCTTTTTCAATGTTTCAAAATAACTTCTAAATTCTTCTTTTACAATTTCGTTAAAAACTGGGATGTAGTTCCCTTGTGCAAAAAAGAAAGAAAATTATAGGTATAAGCACAATCTAACCCAGCAAGAAAGAAAGGCCTTAGATGAACTTAAATCAGATTTAACTATCACCATAAGACAAGCAGATAAGGGAGGAGGGATCGTTATCCAAGATCGAGATATATATGTCAATGAGGCACATAGACTATTAAATTGTACTAAAACATATAAAAGACTTGAAAAAGATCCCTCCTCCCAATATAGTTTAGAGCTACATGCCTTTGTACTAAAAGGAAGGGAAGAAAGTGTATTGACAACTGAGGAAGCGAACTTTATTTTGATTTCATGTCCTTCTGTACCTTTATTTTATCACCTTCCAAAGGTGCACAAGGACAAAGAAAACCAGCCAGGGAGACCCATAGTCTCTGGGGTAGGGTCCTTAACTAGTAATCTTTCCAGTTATGTGGATTGGTATTTACAGCCTGTTGTTAGAAAGACTAGATCCTACCTAAAAGACACTACTCAAACTATCAAATTATTTGAAGGCATAACTTGGGATGTTAACTTTTTATGGATATCTTGTGATATCACTTCTTTATATACAAATATCCCTCATGTAGAGGGAGTAAAAGCCTTTGAGGAGTTTTTTAACAAATTTAGTGATCTACCACCAATACAAGTAAGTTATCTAGCCAGAGGGATAGAGTTTATCTTGTTCCACAACTTCTTCTCTTTCGAAAAGAAGTTTTATCAGCAAATACAAGGAACGGCCATGGGTATGCCCATGGCCCCTTCCTATGCAAATATTTATATGGCTGCATTCGAGGAGAGCTATGTGTGGAACAACAATCCATACAGTGAGAGTGTCGTGATGTATCGGCGCTATATCGACGACATTCTCATTGTATGGAATGGTAGTGATATTAGAGCTATGGAGTTCATTAGCCATCTCAACAATAATAACTTCAATTTAGAATTTACAAGTAAAATACATAGGAATGAAATAGAATTTTTGGATCTATGTCTTTACATTGATCCAACTACCAATAAAACAGCGGTTAAAAACTTCAAGAAAGAAGTTGATAGCAATGGATTCCTAAATGCAGGAAGTGGCCATCTACCTCAATGGAAAATAAATATTCCTTATGGCCAATTCTTGAGGATCCGTAGAAATTGTACTAACATAGAAGACTTTGAAATAGAAGCGGATCAGTTAGAAGAGAAATTTCTAATGAAAGGATATGATAGTGGCCTAGTTAAGAAAGCAAGAACTGAAAGTAGAAATAAAGTTAGAGAGGATCTCCTGTTTAGCAATAATGAAATAAAAACTACTATAAAATCCCAGAATGAAGATAAAAAATTGGGAGCTAAATTTATTACCACATATAATCTAGGGGCTAACTTTATTAAAACCACACTTAATAAGCATTGGAATATTCTGCAGGCTGACCCTGTATTAGGACCCCACTTAGAGCCTTATCCAGTAACTATCTTCAAGAAAAACAAGAACATCAAAAATATTTTAGCACCATCAAAACTGAGAGAAGTGAATAGCAAAAAGAAAGGGACACTCTCAGATTGGTGTATGAATAAAGGAGGTACCTTTAAATGTGGTAGATTTAACTGTTGCATCTGCAACCTTATCAGTAAGGGTGATAGTGTGTATAATTGGGATCGTTCCAAGGAATTCAAGATTAAAGACAAAGCTTCTTGTGTGTCCATATATGCGGTGTATTATCTCATGTGTGATTGTAATTTGATTTACGTAGGAAGAACGAAAAGGAAAGTCAAACGCCGCATATATGAACACATAGAGAACATAACAAAAGGATATGAGAACCATAGCCTATCTGAACATTTTAGAAAGGTGCATAATAAAAATCCAAATAGTTTAAAGGTGAAAATTCTAGAGATCATACCACAGACAGTGGGTAATGAGCAACAGAGACTAATGCACCTTAGAAAATGTGAAACCAAATGGATTCACCTACTTAATTGTATGGCCCCAAAAGGGTTAAATGTTGACATAGACTTACAAGCCTTTATGTTCTAAATCAGTATCCCTTGTTTTAGTTTTATTTCATTTTTGTACTAACTTCTTTTTCATTACTTAGGTCCTTTTACAGAATAAAGAAAAATGAATTCCTATTAATTCTAGTAATTTTAAAATGTGTGCAAATCATCGATTGTAAGTTTTAGCTTTCTTTTACAATATACAATTATCGTGGTTTTCAATATTATTATAGCAATTTGTGATTTAGGCAATGTTGCGGTTTTAAATTTTTACATTTTTTACGCTGTTTATATTAATTTGGACTGTGCATTTTTCGTTGTCTATTAAATTGTAAATTTTAAGTGTTTAAGATTGAACAGCCATGTATTGTCATGAGAGATTAGATGTTTGCTTTAGTCTAAGCTGAATGTATCACGTATAACAAGAGAGGCTTGTCAGCATACCAATACCGGATAGGTTAGTGATCATCCAATCAGAATCCACAAGCGGATGTAAATAGTGACTCATGGGATCTTGCCAGATAGCATCACTTCCTCTTGAGAAAGTCTGGATAGCACAGACGAAACGCGTTGGGGGCGGAGCCAAGGACGGCTCTGATTCATTGAGACTGTGTGTCAGCAGGCAATATCGAAGCGGCAGTATCGATAGCCGTGGAGCTGAATAAGTTTCCTGAAAGAACTGGGACTTGCCTCTTGCTGTTCCCTATAAAGGGATTAATGCGACATCTTTACTGTCTGTTTGTAAGTGCATTACTTTTGTGTGTGAATTAAAATTGTGAAACTACTACCTTGATGTGGGGTTGCGCTGTCTCTTTCTTTCGCCCTAGGATTTTCAATTAAAGAGAGTGTTTGGAAACAAGCCTCTGGAACCAGCTGCACCTCATTTTCAAATCTATGAATAGGAGTTGGCAACACAAAGAGAATTCTTGCAACTAATATAGCCACACAAGTGCACTCCTAAGACTACTTCCCTGCAGTGGGTAATATCATTCTTAAAAACACAGCAGTGTTTTTATTTACCTGTGGTTTTGATTCACTTGTGACTTTTATCTATCTGTTGTTTTGTTATTTTTAATCTATTTTTTGATTCATTCACTCATTCTTTTTAACAAATGTATTGATGAACATGTATGAATATTTGTATTGATCTACCAGTGTGCAATATCTATCTATTTAACAATTGAAAATTGTTCATATCTACTTGTTATATTATCCAAAGCATTTTTATTTTACATCCACCACTCTACCTAGCTGTGCTGTTAATACTTTTAGTGTAGTGTGTCATTTATACATATTAATAATTCCATAAAATCCTATCCCTAAAAAACACTGTGTAATTAAATATTAAAAACAGATCCCACACGCACTTCTTATATTATTATTTTTTTTTGACAGATCCTGTCAGATTTTTATAATGTATATACATATAGCTCCTTATTCAAGAAAGGAATATTAAATAATGGTCATATTGTTCTTAATAATAATTAGGATATTTAAAATTAATATATTATTAAAACTTAGTCTTACTCTACATGAATATGGGGAATTTGACTATACTAGGGGATATTTTAAGTTAAAAAGAATAAACTACCAATAGCCCTTAAAAGGGCCTTTTGTAGGGCATTGCCATAAGTTAAACAACTCTTTAACCTGAAAAAAAATTACAAAGACCAACTAACATTACAAACCCCCACCCCCCAAACCCACAAAATAAAAAAAAACTATCAAAAAAAACGAATCTACCCATTGCCCTGAAAAGGGCATTTGTATGGGCATTGCCCTTAAAAGGGCATTTAGCTATTTTGCTGCCCAAATCCTAATCTAAAACTAAAACCCACCCAAAAAACCCTTAAAAAAAAAACTAACACTTACCCCCGACAATCTACTTACAGTTTTTAAAGTCCCGCTTGAACAATCTTCATCCAGGCGGCGAGAAGTCTTCATCCAGGCGGCCTCTTCTATCTTCATCCAGGCGGCATCTTCTATCTTGATTCTAGTGGCGCGGAGAGGGTCCATCCTGAAGACATCCGGCACGGAGCATCCTCTTCAGACAGTGTCCGCTGTACACTGAATCTTCAATACAAGGGAGCCATTTCAAAATGGTGTCCTTTGCATTCCTATTGGCTGAAACATTTGAATCATTCAATAGAATGAGAGCTGCTTAAATCCTATTGGCTGATTTGAACAGCCAATAGGATTTTAGCAACTCTAATTCCTATTGTCTGATTCAAAATTTTCAGCCAATAGGAATGCAAGGGTTGCCATTTTGAAACGGCTCCCTTGCATTGAAGATTCAGTGTATGGCGGTGACCATATGAAGAGGATGCTCTGCGCTGGATGTCTTCAGGATGGACCCGCTCCGTGCCACTGGGATCAAGATAGAAGATGCCGCCTGGATGAAGATAGAACAGGCCGCCTGGATGAAGACTTTTTTTGTGGTCTGGATGAGGACTTTGCCGTCTGGATGAAGATAGAAGAGGCTGCCTGGATGAAGATCGTTCAAGAGGGACTTCAAAAATTGTAAGTGGATCATTGGGGGTTAGTGTTAGGTTTTCTTAAGGGTTTTTTGGGTGGGATTTTTTTTAGATTAGGGTTTGGGCTATTCCTAAACAAGCTAAATGCCCTTTTAAGGGCAATGCCTATACAAATGCCCTTTTCAGGGCAATGGGTAGCTTAGGTTTTTGTTAGAGTTAGGTTTTTTTATTTTGGGGGTTGGTTGGGTTGTGTGTTTTACTGTTGTATTTTTTTTATTTTTTACAGGTAAAAGAGCTGTTTAACTAAGGGCATTGCCCTACAAAAGGCCCTTTTAAGGGCTATTGGTATTTTATTGTAGGCTAGGGTTTTTTTAATTTTGGGTGGGCTTTTTTTTGTATAGGGCAATAAGATTAGGTGTAATTCTATTTTATTTTGGATAATTTTGTTTGCTATTTTTCGTAATTTAGTGTTTTTTTATTTTTTGTAATTAGATACTTTGTAATTTTTAGAGTAGTATTTTTTTAATGTGTAGTTTAGTTTTATTTAATTGGTAGTTAGTTTAATTTCAGTTTAATAATTATATTAATATATATATTAATAATTATATTAGTTTAATTGTTAGTTTAAACTTAGTTCTTTTAATCTGACAGGTAAGTTTTAATTTAAGATAGGGAAATTGTAATTTTAATATAAAGTTAAGAGGGCGGTAGGTTTAGGGGTTACTAGTGTAATTTAGTTTATTGCGATGTGGGGGGCTTTCGGTTTAGGGGTTAATAGTTTACTTTAGTATATTTCATTGTGGGGGGCTTGCGTTTAGGGGTTAATAGGTTTATTATAGTGGAGGTGTAGGGCTTAAAAACTTTAGTACAGTGGGGGCGATGTGGGCAGACGGCAGATTAGGGGTTAATAATATTTAAATAGTGTTTGCGATGCAGGAGGGGCGGTTTAGGGGTTAATAACTTTATCATAGTGGTGACAATGTCGGGGAGCGGTGTAATATGGGTTTATAATTATTTTTAGTGGCAGCGATGTCGGGAGCGGCAGATTAGGGGTTAATAAGTTTAATATAATATATGCGATGCGGGAGGGCCTCGGTTTAGGGGTTAATAGGTAGTTTATGGGTGTTTAGTGTACTTTGTAACACTTTAGTTATGAGCTTTATGTTACAGTTTTGTTGCGTTAAATTTATAACTACTGCTTTTAGATTGAGGAACGGATCTTGTCGGTATAGGCTGCATCGCTAGCTTAAGCTCATAATGACAGCGCTATGGAAGTCCATTGAAAAAAACGTAGTTTTTACGTGTGCGGGACTGATCTTGCTTTACAGGATAAAAGGCTTGCGGTACAGCTATACCGACAAGACTCGTAATGGCTGTGTTGCTGTTTTAACCCTGAAATTAAAACATGAATGCACAACTCGTAATCTAGGTGTAGGTTCTTTTGTCAAGAAATTGTAATCTCTGAAATCTCTCCACAGAGCCTGTAAATGATACATGGCCATAAGTATTTTCTGAAAAGGGAGATGTTAGATAATTTTATCAGCATTCAAAAAGCTATGGCTGTATATATAAATAATTAAGAAAAAATAAATGTTATTCATATAGCCCAGCATCCTGATAGAAAGAACCTGCTGAGATCATTAACTTCTTTAGAATAATTAGTTAAATGTACTTACTACTCTAGTAAGACAAAGATACCCAATTCAACAACAGGTCAGCCTGGTCTATGTTCCTTATTATACTGTATATAGAGTTGGAAGACATTAAATAAGATGATTTGTGTCATATATTTTCAAATATAAGTAAATCATCAGATTCCTGTAAAATGAAAGGGATCTATTTTCCATATTTGGTAGTTAGATCCAAAAATTGTAAATCTCTGGAAATATGTCACAAGTGAAACCTCTCAACCTCTTCCTCTTCACTCATTACCTTATTTAATAAGGTCACCAAAAAAATTCTACTCCTTAGAAAATAATTGTTTAACATTCTGAGCAATAGTATGAATTGTACCCTAGTATGGAAAAAAGGAAAACAAGGGAGGTTGCCTTATTTATGGACAGAAACATTTTTATTAGAACAACTGGATGGGTAATTCATTGATGGCAGAGGAAATATAGGAACTTTGGGATGATATATCCACCCCATTCTGACTAGTAATTAGTTTGTTATACTGTTTATATATTGCATTTTTATTCTTAAGATTAAAAAACTAACCAGAAGTATAATATAGTCATGGTAATGTAATTTGTCTACAATATATAATCTGTATTTGTTATAAACACTGTGTTATCTTGTTTTCTTCATCAATAAACTGGCCTCATGAAACTAGCATTAACCAGTTGGGGTACCACTCCAGGATGGATTGCCCATTCATTTCCATGTACTGAGCCAGCTTCACTCACATGCTGGTTCTCTATCACCACTCTCTTTCTGGTATAGCCTCTGCTACTGTGGACCACATTTAACAAAGTAAGGTGGACAGGGGTGTACATCCTGTCTCCCCGGCTTTGCGTCTAGCAGGCAGCATTACGCTGAACACATTTATCATAGCAAACTCTGCTTGTGTGCAGCCAATCGCGTGTAATAATGGTCGTCAATCTCCCCGGTAGGAAAAGTCTGTAGGATTGACATACGCCACATAACAAGTGGTGAAGTGGTTTAAGATGCTTCTTACAGCTTGGTTACAGGTTCGCTTATGCAAACCTGCACCCAACGGCACTTGAACCCTTGATGAATCTAGGTCTGTATGTCATTCATCCACTCTCCATCTTACTCGCTCCGCCAATCTCACTTCTGTTGTTTGACCATAAATTGTGCCCGTTTCACTTGTCCTCTGGGCCTCTATTTTGCAACACTGCTTACTCCTCTCATTTGACCATGGTTCTGCCCCTTTTGCAGGCTTGACCCCAATTATTCTCCGCAAACTTGCCAAATGATTACACATAACAGGATCCATCTTCAAACTGCAAGCTGCTTTTGGAAATCTACCTGCTTTGTAACTGTGGGTACAGTTTATCATTTTTACAAATGTTTTACTTTAAATTAAGTATGTTTGTGTGCTTGTTTTTCTTGTCATTTTTTTAATATTTAAATTCCATGATTTGCATCAAGATCTAGGTAAGCTATGTTATTGAAATTATCCATGAATTGTTATTTATACAAAAAGGGTTTGGACTTTTTTTTCTGTTCACATATGTTTTGCCATTGTTAGCTAAGCACATGACAGAGCTGATGTTGTGTCATTGTCATGAAGTAAGTAACATTTTGCAATATTGTCAATTTTATGTTCAATCTTTTTTGATACAGGATATATGATTCATGAGTACTTTCTTAGGCCTAGATTTGGAGTTCGGCGGTAAAAGGGCTGTTAACGCTCCGCGGGCTTTTTTCTGGCCGCACCATAAATTTAACTCTGGTATCGAGAGTTTAATCAAATGCTGCGTTAGGCTCCAAAAAAGGAGCGTAGAGCATTTTTACCGCAAATGCAACTCTCGATACCAGAGTTGCTTACGGACGCGGCCGGCCTCAAAAACGTGCTCGTGCACGATTCTCCCATAGGAAACAATGGGGCTGTTTGAGCTGAAAAAAAACCTAACACCTGCAAAAAAGCAGCGTTCAGCTCCTAACGCAGCCCCATTGTTTCCTATGGGGAAACACTTCCTACGTCTGCACCTAACACCCTAACATGTACCCCGAGTCTAAACACCCCTAACCTTACACTTATTAACCCCTAATCTGCCGCCCCCGCTATCGCTGACCCCTGCATATTTTTTTTAACCCCTAATCTGCCGCTCCGTAAACCGCCGCAACCTACGTTATCCCTATGTACCCCTAATCTGCTACCCCTAACACCGCCGACCCCTATATTATATTTATTAACCCCTAATCTGCCCCCCTCAACGTCGCCGACACCTGCCTACACTTATTAACCCCTAATCTGCCGAGCGGACCTGAGCGCTACTATAATAAAGTTATTAACCCCTAACCCGCCTCACTAACCCTATCATAAATAGTATTAACCCCTAATCTGCCCTCCCTAACATCGCCAACACCTAACTTCAATTATTAACCCCTAATCTGACGACCGGAGCTCACCGCTATTCTAATAAATTGATTAACCCCTAAAGCTAAGTCTAACCCTAACACTAACACCCCCCTAAGTTAAATATAATTTAAATCTAACAAAATTAATTAACTCTTATTAAATAAATGATTCCTATTTAAAGCTAAATACTTACCTGTAAAATAAATCCTAATATAGCTACAATATAAATTATAATTATATTATAGCTATTTTAGGATTAATATTTATTTTACAGGCAACTTTGTAATTATTTTAACCAGGTACAATAGCTATTAAATAGTTAAGAACTATTTAATAGTTACCTAGTTAAAATAATAACAAATTTACCTGTAAAATAAATCCTAACCTAAGATATAATTAAACCTAACACTACCCTATCAATAAAATAATTAAATAAACTACCTACAATTACCTACAATTAACCTAACACTACACTATCAATAAATTAATTAAACACAATTGCTACAAATAAATACAATTAAATAAACTAGCTAAAGTACAAAAAATAAAAAAGAACTAAGTTACAAAAAATAATAAAATATTTACAAACATAAGAAAAATCTTACAACAATTTTAAACTAATTACACCTACTCTAAGCCCCCTAATAAAATAACAAAGCCCCCCAAAATAAAAAATGCTCTACCCTATTCTAAATTAAAAAAGTTACAAGCTCTTTTACCTTACCAGCCCTGAACAGGGCCCTTTGCGGGGCATGCCCCAAGGATTTCAGCTCTTTTGCCTGTAAAAAAAAACATACCATACCCCCCCCCCAACATTACAACCCACCACCCACATACCCCTAATCTAACCCAAACCCCCCTTAAATAAACCTAACACTAAGCCCCTGAAGATCTTCCTACCTTGTCTTCACCATACCAGGTTCACCGATCCGTCCTGGCTCCAACATCTTCATCCAACCCAAGCGGGGGTTGGCGATCCATCATCCGGTGCTGAAGAGGTCCAGAAGAGGCTCCAAAGTCTTCCTCCTATCCGGCAAGAAGAGGACATCCGGACCGGCAAACATCTTCTCCAAGCGGCATCTTCAATCTTCTTCCATCCGGTGCGGAGCGGGTCCATCTTGAAGCAGGTGACGCGGATCCATCCTCTTCTTCCGTTGTCTCCTGACGAATGACGGTTCCTTTAAGGGACGTCATCCAAGATGGCGTCCCTCGAATTCCGATTGGCTGATAGGATTCTATCAGCCAATCGGAATTAAGGTAGGAATTTTCTGATTGGCTGATGGAATCAGCCAATCAGAATCAAGTTCAATCCGATTGGCTGATCCAATCAGCCAATCAGATTGAGCTCGCATTCTATTGGCTGATCGGAACAGCCAATAGAATGCGAGCTCAATCTGATTGGCTGATTGGATCAGCCAATCGGATTGAACTTGATTCTGATTGGCTGATTCCATCAGCCAATCAGAAAATTCCTACCTTAATTCCGATTGGCTGATAGAATCCTATCAGCCAATCGGAATTCGAGGGACGCCATCTTGGATGACATCCCTTAAAGGAACCGTCATTCGTCGGGAGATAACGGAAGAAGAGGATGGATCCGCGTCGCCTGCTTCAAGATGGACCCGCTCCGCACCGGATGGAAGAAGATTGAAGATGCCGCTTGGAGAAGATGTTTGCCGGTCCGGATGTCCTCTTCTTGCCGGATAGGAGGAAGACTTTGGAGCCTCTTCTGGACCTCTTCAGCACCGGATGATGGATCGCCAACCCCCGCTTGGGTTGGATGAAGATGTTGGAGCCAGGACGGATCGGTGAACCTGGTATGGTGAAGACAAGGTAGGAAGATCTTCAGGGGCTTAGTGTTAGGTTTATTTAAGGGGGGTTTGGGTTAGATTAGGGGTATGTGGGTGGTGGGTTGTAATGTTGGGGGGGGGGTATGGTATGTTTTTTTTTACAGGCAAAAGAGCTGAAATCCTTGGGGCATGCCCCGCAAAGGGCCCTGTTCAGGGCTGGTAAGGTAAAAGAGCTTGTAACTTTTTTAATTTAGAATAGGGTAGGGCATTTTTTATTTTGGGGGGCTTTGTTATTTTATTAGGGGGCTTAGAGTAGGTGTAATTAGTTTAAAATTGTTGTAAGATTTTTCTTATGTTTGTAAATATTTTATTATTTTTTGTAACTTAGTTCTTTTTTATTTTTTGTACTTTAGCTAGTTTATTTAATTGTATTTATTTGTAGCAATTGTGTTTAATTAATTTATTGATAGTGTAGTGTTAGGTTAATTGTAGGTAATTGTAGGTAGTTTATTTAATTATTTTATTGATAGGGTAGTGTTAGGTTTAATTATATCTTAGGTTAGGATTTATTTTACAGGTAAATTTGTTATTATTTTAACTAGGTAACTATTAAATAGTTCTTAACTATTTAATAGCTATTGTACCTGGTTAAAATAATTACAAAGTTGCCTGTAAAATAAATATTAATCCTAAAATAGCTATAATATAATTATAATTTATATTGTAGCTATATTAGGATTTATTTTACAGGTAAGTATTTAGCTTTAAATAGGAATCATTTATTTAATAAGAGTTAATTTATTTCGTTAGATTTAAATTATATTTAACTTAGGGGGGTGTTAGTGTTAGGGTTAGACTTAGCTTTAGGGGTTAATCAATTTATTAGAATAGCGGTGAGCTCCGGTCGTCAGATTAGGGGTTAATAATTGAAGTTAGGTGTTGGCGATGTTAGGGAGTTCAGATTAGGGGTTAATACTATTTATGATAGGGTTAGTGAGGCGGGTTAGGGGTTAATAACTTTATTATAGTAGCGCTCAGGTCCGCTCGGCAGATTAGGGGTTAATAAGTGTAGGCAGGTGTCGGCGACGTTGAGGGGGGCAGATTAGGGGTTAATAAATATAATATAGGGGTCGGCGGTGTTAGGGGTAGCAGATTAGGGGTACATAGGGATAACGTAGGTGGCGGCGCTTTGCGGTCGGAAGATTAGGGGTTAATTATTTTAAGTAGCTGGCGGCGACGTTGTGGGGGGCAGGTTAGGGGTTAATAAATGTAATACAGGGGTCGGCGGGGTTAGGGGCAGCAGATTAGGGGTACATAAGTATAACGTAGGTGGCGGTCGGCAGATTAGGGGTTAAAAATTTTAATCGAGTGGCGGCGGTGTGGGGGGACCTCGGTTTAGGGGTACATAGGTAGTTTATGGGTGTTAGTGTACTTTAGGGTACAGTAGTTAAGAGCTTTATGAACCGGCGTTAGCCAGAAAGCTCTTAACTCCTGCTATTTTCAGGCGGCTGGAATCTTGTCGTTAGAGCTCTAACGCTCACTTCAGAAACGACTCTAAATACCAGCGTTAGAAAGATCCCATTGAAAAGATAGGCTACGCAAATGGCGTAGGGGGATCTGCGGTATGGAAAAGTCGCGGCTGAAAAGTGAGCGTTAGACCCTTTAATCACTGACTCCAAATACCAGCGGGCGGCCAAAACCAGCGTTAGGAGCCTCTAACGCTGGTTTTGACGGCTACCGCCGAACTCCAAATCTAGGCCATAGAATGCTGCATAAACATTCAACAGTTGCAATCCACTTGTACTTAAACTAAGTGAAACTGTTTGCATTTCCTATGAAGTGCCTGTTACACTTATGTTGCCCTTAGCAAATGATAATTGAATACCATTAAAGGGACAGTCTATTCCTTAGTCATCTTAATGTCTTATTTAGATTAAGCTGCAAATATCCTCCTGCACCCTTTCTATATGATGCAGCAGTAACAGTAAAAAAGTTATTTTAAAATTTCTATTGTTTCGGGTCACTTTGAAATGTCTGCCAAGCTCTACCCACTTATGACATCATGATCTGGGCTGCATTAAAGGGACATAAAACAAGTTGGGATAGATACAAAATATAATAATATGTACTTTAATTACTTTCTGTACCTCTGAATTTATACTGCAGTTCCTCACCATTAACCCTTTCTTTTAAGTTTCCGAATTGTACTGCTCTAACTCCCCCCACACAATTCCTTATATGACTGTATCTATATCCACCTATGATTTAGTATAATGCAAGACTTTAACACTAATTATCTGCTGGAGCATGTCTAGAAGCAAATAAGCTGCTGTGGAAACAGTTGAATTACAATGCCTGTATTTCTGATGCTAAACACTGATAAGGGGGGTTGATCAGACTACTCCAGACAGCATGACTATGTAACTAATTTTGCTTATTTTTGAAAATTATTTTAAAATACTTAATAATTTTTTTAATGCAAACTATTTTTACTTAATCAGTCCTTTTAGCATATGCAGAGATCTTAACATGTTTCATGGCACTTTAAAGGCTTAACTATTTACAAAAGACTCACTAATTGCATTCAAAAGATTGTCAATGCTATTCAGCAGAGTGATTAAATGCAGCCTAGATCATGATGTCATCAGTGGGCAGCACTTGTCAGCCATTTCAAAGTGACCTTTAAGATGACTAAGGTTTAGACTGTCCCTTTAAGACACCAAGAAGCAATTCCTTTCAGGTACAGCCTCTTTTTTATAGCATACCCTGAGGGAACACCTTTGAGTGTCAGCTGGATTTTTCACGTTGGACCCGGTAAAGTTTTAATAATCGAGTCCTAAGACATAAGGGTCATGTTAGCAGGCAAAAGTTTAACCAATGGGCTGATTGCCAGTGACATGCTAGGTCATTTTTCACAAGTGTTCTTGCTTTAGGAACTAATTAACTTTGTAGGGGAAATGTTTTAATAGGTGATTGCCGTATTAGAGGAAAAAAGACTATTCAATCAAGTAACTCCCATGCAAATGTCCAGGAACCAAAAGCAACAGGAAAGCTAAATAATCAAGGCTAGTTTACAGTTGTAGTTAGTAATTGTCAAACTAGCTTTGTATATTTTAATTAAAGGCTTAACATTTACATAATTAGGTAGAATAAACAAAACAGCAACAGGTCAGTCAGAATAGCCTGAAGTGATTTAAATATGCAACAATATCTATCATTAATCCCTAATTTACTTTGGTCCATTAAATAAAAATAATAAACTAATGTTTATTGTGCTCTTAGCAAATTACTATGACTCAAATAATAAATTAAACTATATATAATATCCTCAACAGCCCAAAGAGGCTTGTTCTTTATAATCTCGTTGTGCATGTGCAGTATATTATTGTTTTGCATTGTTATGTATTGCCTCTGTTATTTACTTTCTGTTCTCCATTCATATGGAAATGAATACGTGTAGAAAAGATAGAAAAAAAATACCCATAATAAGCATACAAGACAATTTACAGCTGAACAGAAAACAGAAATGAGCAATTATTTTCTCGCACTTTGATTCTGAAATCAATTATTTATGTTGAGAATATATTATCCTGCCTTATTGTGTAACTTGTTAAGAGACTGATAATTGCTGTCCATGATAACGAAAAATATGGTTTTATTATAATGGAAGAAAACGGAGGTAGAAATAGAAATGAATGATATGAGTGTATATCACTATTAACTCTTTGACTGTCATGAATTTTGGCTTTTTTTTTCTCTTTGAATCCTGACTATGCAAATATTACGTATGATTTCCTCTTAGTATATCATTGCTCATTAATGAATCTATAGATCAAAGGTACAATGCTCCCATACCAAATATATTCCGTCACTAGTACATAAAGCTCCTGGTGCAAATCCTCAAATATTTTATTTTTATAGATACGAATATTTCAACTAGCTGAGTGACAAATACTAATCTTGCAGTCATCTTCAAGAGAAAGTAAAGTCAAATTCAATCTTAAATGGATTGGATAGAGCATAACATTTAAATGACTATTCATTTTATTTCTGTTATCAATTTTGCTTAGTAACTGTTAAAGAGTTATACTGGGTGAGCTCAGGAGCGTGCACTCGTCTTTACCCTGGCAGCAGTGATTGCAACAATGTTCAAAGCAATCTTATACATAGTTGCAAACACTGCTGCCATAAAATGCTAACTAACTGAAAACAATCACAAATTTCTTATTAAATTACAAAAAAAAATCTCATTCATCTTTTTGGAAATTACATAATTAATTAAATTAATATTTATTAATTTTATGTTCCTGGTATGGCACATTTTGATATATCAGGAAAATATTGGCTTGTTGATGATAACATTTGCATAAAAAAAAGATTCATATATTGTGACAGCAACTGAGTAACTGTGACAGGTATTAAGTAATGTCACAGTGACAGAGCAGCACAAGTATCCTCTGTCTGCCACTTTTATTTGGGGCTAAAAACATTCGCCTAGATTACGGGTTTTGTCGGTAAGGCTGTGCGGTGCTAACAAGCATTATATTCTCACCGCTCACTTAAGACAATGCTGGTATTACGGGTTTTTACAAACCCGGCATTAGCCTCCAAAAAGTGAGCGGAGAGCAAAATTTAGCTCCACATCTCACCTCAATACCAGCTTTGCTTACGTTAGCGGTAAGCAGGTAAAACGTGCTCGTGCATGATTTCCCCATAGGGATCAATGGGGCTGAACCGGCTGAAAAAAAACCTAACACCTGCAAAAAAGCAGCGTAAAGCTCTTAACGCAGCCCCAATGATTCCTATGGGGAAACACTTTTTATGTCTACACCTAACACCCTAACAAGAACCCAGAGTCTAAACACCCCTAATCTTACACTTATTAACCCCTAATCTGCCACCCCCGACATCGCCGCAACTTACTTTATATTATTAACCCCTAATCTGCCTCTCCAGACACCGCCACCACCTACATTATATATATGAACCCCTAATCTGCTGACCCCAACATCGCCAACACCTACATTATATTTATTAACCCCTAATCTGCCGTCCCCAATGTCGCCGCAACCTACCTACATTTATTAACCCCTAATCTGCCGACCCCAACGTCGCCGCCACTATAATAAAGTTATTAACCCCTAAACCTAAGTCTAACCCTAACCCTAACACCCCCATAACTTAAATATAATTTAAATAAATCTAAATAAATATTACTATCATTAACTAAATAATTCCTATTTAAAACTACATACTTACCTATAAAATAAACCCTAAGTTAGCTACAATATAACTAATAATTACATTGTAGCTATCTCAGGGTTTATTTTTATTTTACAGGCAACTTTGTATTTATTTTAACTAAGTACAATAGTTATTAAATAGTAATTAGCTATTTAATAACAACCTAGCTAAAATAAATACACATTTACCTGTAAAATAAAACCTAACCTAAGTTACAATTACATCTAACACTACACTATAATTAAATGAATTCCCTACACTAACTACAATTAAATACAATTATCTAAATTACAAAAAAAAATTAAACTAATTACACCTATTCTAATCCCCCTAATACAATAAAAAAGCCCCCCAAAATAATAAAAATCCCTACCCTATACTAAATTACACATAGCCCTTAAAGGGCTTTTTGTGGGGCATTGCCCCAAAGTAATCAGCTCTTTTACCTGTAAACAAAAATACAATACCCCCCCAACATTAAAACCCACCACCCACACACCCAACCCTACTCTAAATCCCACCCAATCCCCCCTTAATAAAACCTAACACTAACCCCTTGAAGATAACCCTACCTTGAGACATCTTCGCCCAACCGGGCAGAAGTCCTCAACGAAGCCGGGCAGAAATGGTCCTCCAGATGGCCAGAAGTCTTCATCCTATCCAGGAAGAAGAGGTCCTCCAGACAGCCAGAAGTCTTCATCCAGGCGGCATCTTCTATCTTCATCCATCCGGAGCGGAGCGGGTCCATCTTCAAGCATCCTCTTCTTTCCGACGACTAACACTAAATGACGGTACCTTTAAGTGACGTCATCCAAGATGGCGTCCCTTCAATTCCAATTGGCTGATAGAATTCTATCAGCCAATCGGAATTAAGGTAGGAAAAATCCTATTGGCTGATTCAATCAGCCAATAGGATTGAAGTTCAATCCTTTTGGCTGATCCAATCAGCCAATAGGATTGAGCTCATAATACCGACGTTAGGCAAGTCCCATTGAAAAGATAGGATACGCAATTGACGTAAGGGGATTTGCGGTATGCTCGAGTCGCGGAAAAAAGTGAGCGGTAAACCTGTACCTGCCAGACTCGTAATACCAGCGGGCGTTAAAAAGCAGCGTTGGGACCTCTCAACGCTGCTTTTTCACCCTAATGCAAGACTCGTAATTTAGGCGATTGTTTGGCCAAACCACTTTTTTCATGATGAGATCTAAAAGTAGGCATAAACCCCTTAAACCAGATTCTAAGAAGCTTAAAACTCAAAGTAGAGAAAAAAAATGCTCCTCTGTATTGAGTTAAACCCCCACTGCAATCAAACTTAGTATCACCTCGACCCCAAAGCAATCAACTCTAACTGCATTCCGACCTTACTGAAACAAAGTCTAATACCTGACCCTGCAACCCCACATAACTTCCCCATTACAATCCCTATATTACCTAAAAACACTCCAACCTGATCCGATCATCGCAAAATATTCCTCCTACATGAAAACTTCCCATCTAGTTTATTTATTCCATCTTAATATTATTGTGTTACAAATCCCCCCTGTTGTAAATGTCCTTAAAGGACCAGTCAACACAGAAGATTTGCATAATAAGCAAATGCAAGATAACAAGACAATGCAATAGCACTTAGTCTGAACTTCAAATGACTAGTAGATTTTTTCTTCTGACAATTTTAAAAGTTATGTCTTTTTCCACTCCCCCTGTACCATGTGACAGCCATCAGCCAATCACAAATGCATACACGTACCATGTGACAGCCATCAGCCATTCACAAATGCATACACACTTATTCTTGCACATGCTCAGTAGGAGCTGGTGGCTCAAAAAGTTTAAACATAAAAAGACTGTGCACATTTTGGTAATAGAAGTAAATTGGAAAGATGTTTAAAATGGCATGCTCTATCTGAATAATAAAAGTTTCATTTTGATTGAGTGTCCCTTTAAGATGTAAACCTTAATATGGGCCTGATTCTATAAAGGTCTCTGGGCTTGTGAAAGTCGATAAGAAATATCAACAGTACTATAAAGCCTCTGTACTAATTCTATGAAGGCATTTTTTTACTTGCGAACATGCACCAAGAGTACAAGTTTTGCGCTATACCGGTGCATAAATAACACAAAAAAATTTTTGGTATCGCTCTCTCCATAGCACTGTCATTACAAGTTACTAAAAAACCTTCTCTTTTTTTGCAGTATAGTGCGATAAGCTCCATTCCACACAAAACCCAAGGCCTGAGTTTACGCTGTGCTGTCATGCACGCTTTCCCCCATAGACATCAATGGAGAAAAGTGTTAGAATAAAACTAACACCTGTGATCGCGGAATGGTGTTCGCCGTAACGCAACCCCATTGATGTCTAGGGGAAAAGAAAGTTATGTTAAAACTTAACACCCTAACATAAACCCCTAGTCTAAACACCACTAATCCGCCGCTCCCCGACATCGCCGACACTAAATAAAATAATTAAGCCCCGTGACATTGCTGACAGTGAATAACCCTATTAACCCCTAAACTGCCGGGCCCCCACATTGCTACTAATAAAATAAACCTATTAACCTCTAAACCACCAGCCCTCCACATTGTTACTAATAAAATAAACCTAAGGTAGCATGATTAACAGTGACAGGGAGAATGCTGAGATACTAAACCAGTTTTTTTCTTCAGTATACACAAGAGAGGAACCATTGGATGATACTTTGGAACAAAATAGAACATGCCAGCCCATACCATTAATTGGGTTATGTATAGAGGATATCAGGAACAAATTGGATAATATTAAGGTAAATAAAACTCCAGGCCCAGATGGAATATACCCAAGGGTGTTGAAGGAACTTAGCACTGTTATAGACAAACCTCTACTCTTAATTTTTCAAGGCTCATTATCCTCAGGCATGGCACCCAAGGATTGGCGTAAAGCTGATGTGGTGCCACTCTTCAAAAAGGGAAGTAGGGATGATCCAGGAAGCTATAGACCAGTTAGTCTGACATCAATAGTGGGGAAGATATTTGAAGGGATTATAAGGAATTATATTGATGATCATATTCGTGTAAACAAGATTATGAGTTCTAATCAGCATGGTTTTATGAGAAATAGATCATGTCAAACTAATCTAATTAGATTCTATGAGGAAGTAAGTAAAAATATAGATAAAGGGAAATCAGTTGATGTGATATACTTAGATTTTGCAAAGGCGTTTGATACAGTGCCACATGAGAGATTAATGCACAAAATTAAGGGACTGGGAATATCTGAAAATGTTAGTTTGTGGATAAATAACTGGATTAAAGATAGGGAGCAACGAGTAGTAGTAAATGGATCATACTCAGATTGGACAAAGGTAATCAGTGGAGTACCCCAGGGATCAGTGCTGGGCCCTATTCTTTTTAATGTTTTTATAAATGACTTGGAGCTAGGATTAAATAGCAACATCTCTATTTTTGCAGATGATACTAAGTTAAGTAAGGTCATTAGGTCAGAGCAGGATGAACTTTCGTTACAAAGGGACCTGCAAAAATTAGAAGTATGGGCAGGTAAATGGAAAATGAGATTTAATACGGGAAAATGCAAGGTTCTACATTTTGGAAGTAAAAATAAGCAGGCAACGTATTATTTAAATGGGACAAGACTTAGCCAAACACAGGAGGAAAGGGATTTGGGAGTAGTAATAGATAGCAAGCTAAAGATGGGTGCACAATGCAGGGCAGCAGCTTCAAAGGCTAACAAGATACTAGCATGTATTAAAAGAGGCATTGACTCAAGGGAGTAAAGCATTATTCTGTCACTATATAAAGCCCTGGTAAGACCTCACCTTGAGTATGGAGTGCAGTTCTAGGGAACTATCACAAAAAAAGATATTGCAGAACTAGAAAAAGTTCAGAGAAGGGCCACAAAGCTAATAAGGGGACTGGAGAATATAACCTATGAGGAGAAGGTTAGCCAAACTGGGTCTGTTTTCTTTAGAAAAAAGGCGCTTAAGAGGTGACATGATTACTTTATATAAATATATTCAAGGCCCATATACAGAGATGGCAGAAGCGCTGTTTATTCCAAGAAAATTGTTTGTGACCAGAGGTCACAATTTAAGGTTGGAGGAAAGGAGATTTAATCTCCTGCAACGGAAACGTTTTTTCACTGTAAGAGCAATAAAATTTTGGAACTCATTACCAAAGGAGGTAGTGAATGCCAATACCCTAGATACATTTAAAAATTATTTGGATACATTTCTGTCTATAAACAAAATTCATGGATATGATTGCTAGTATTAAATGGGTCACCGTTTAGTGGGATTATTTAAGCTTAACTGGAGCTTTTTGTATATATTTTAGATTTGTATAGGTTGAACTCGATGGACTTCGGTCTTTTTTCAACCTCATATACTATGTTACTATGTTACTATGTTACTATGAAAAATAAAAAAAATAAATTACAAATTAAAAAAATCCTAACAGTACAAAAAAATAAAAACTTTTTGCCGCCTGGATGAAGATGGATGTCCAGACTTCAGGAACTGTGAGTAGATTTTCTGGGGTTAGTGTTAGTTTTTGGAGTTTTTTGGGTGGGGTTTTTTTTAGATTAGGTATGGGCAGTAAAAGAGCTGAATGCCCATAGAAATGCCCCTTTAGGGGCAATGGGTAGCTTAGGGTTTTTTAGATTTATTTTTTTTTTATTTTGGAGGGTTGGTTGGGTGGGGGGTTACTGTTAGGGGGACTTTGTAATTTTTAGGTAAAATAGCAGTTTAACTTAGGTAAATGCCCTACAAAAGGCCCTTTTAATGGCTATTGGTAGTTTATTGTTAGGTTAGGGGGTGTTTTAATTTGGGGGGGCTTTTTTGTTTTGATAGGGATATTAGATTTTGTGTCATTTTTATTATTTTGGATAATTTCGTTTATTATTTTTTGTAATTTTAGAGTTCTATTTTCTGTAAAGAATTTGTTTTATTTTTTTCGTAGTGATAGGATTTTTAATTTGTAATTTAGTTTTTTTTATTTTTCGCAAATTTTATTGTTTTAAAATAGTAATGTTAGGTTACTTTATAGTTTAAACATAGTTTTTCTTTTATTTCTTATTTTTTTTAAAGATAGTTATATTGTAAATTTAATTTAAAATTAGGGGGGTGTTAGGTTTAGGGGTTAATAGTTTAATTTAGTAGTTGCGATGTGGGGGGCTGGCAGTTTAGGGGTTAATAGGTTTATTATAGTAGTTGCAATGTGGGGGGCTGGCGGTTTAGGGGCTAATAGGTTTATTATAGTAGTAGCGATGTGGGGGGCCAGCAGTTTAGGGGTTAATAGGTTTATTCAGTGTTCGCTATGTGGGTGAGCTGCGGATTAGGGGTTAATAAGTTTAATAAAGTATTTCTGATTCGGGAGGGTTGCGGTTTAGGGGTTAATAAGTAGTTTATGGGTCTTAGTGTACTTTGTAACATTTTAGTTATGAGTTTTGTAAAACATTTTTGGTTCGCAAAATCCATAACTTCTGTTCTCAGAATGGATCACGGCGGTACTACACTGCACATGCAAAAACTCTGTGAAATAAATATTTATAAAACGAAATTCAAAGTGTGTTATTTTCCATCTTGTAAAATTAATGGGGTGAATAGGAGTGTTCCATGAGTGTAGCTGAAATTTCTCCTCCAGGTCTGGCGTATTCTCTAAACATTTTCCCCCAGCAGATCTCACTGATTTGAAGGGGGTGAGATATGTCAAAATATACAAAACACTTACTACCCTAGTAAAATAACACCAGAAGAACATAGAGGTGATTACAAGATTCTATACACTTGAAGCAGAGTAATCTGATTTGTATTGGCTGTAGAATTTAATTTTTAAAGTGCACACACGCTCCCTTCTAACCTCACTCTCCCCAGTGAAGTTTCACTTTCCAGGAAGCTCCATTACTTTCTATGGTAGACATCACATAAATTGCAGGGACAGCCCTTTATTTTATAGATACCCAGCAAAGTTTTTACAGTTGGCCATCTGTGATCTCCATGGTGCAAACCCTTTAACATCTAAACTCAAAAAAATAAAGCAGCTACTACATTAAAAAAATAAATACAAATAAGGTTGTCACGCTCGGCAGAGCGGGTTCAGGGGTTGGAGCTCATGTATAGAGGTGTCAGACTTAGTCCCATCTTGTGCACTATAAGGGACCAGTGGAATAGGCTTCTTTTGTGGAACTACCTCCTTTAGGCATGATTCAGAAAACAGACACAATGCAAATTTATTGTACAGGAAACTGGTGAGTCATATTCAGGAAAACAGAATTATCCAGCAGTAATGAACACACCAGAGCTGGGTCAGAAGTTGTGCCCACTCTAATGCTGATACAGGAGTGCCCACTTGAGGGCCAGAGACAGAACAGGATACTAATGCTTGGTAGACACCCTCTGTAGGGCTTGGGTACTGAAGCAGGATAGCAGTGCTTGGCAGATTTCCTCTGCAGGGTTAGGGTGCTGAAGCAGGATAGTGGTGCTTGGCAGATGTCCTCTGCAGGGTTAAGGAGCTGGAACAACCAGTGCTTGGCAGATACCCTCTGCTGGGCTAGGGTACTGGAACAGAATAACTGTGCTTGGCAGGTGCCCTCTGCAGAGCTAGATACTGAAGCTGGATACCCGTATAGAGATACTGGATACACTGGTAGCTGTGACTAGCTGATAACAAGAGAATATTCTGAAGACAAGCTAAGGGTCAGATACCAGAAAGAAGTCAGATCATTCACCAAACACAGGGTGTATTCCAAAGAGTAGTAAAAAACTAGGCAAGTTTAGATTACCAGAGAAGCAGTCCGATCCTTCGTCTAAACACAGGGGGCAATCCAAAAGAGAGCTTAGGAGACAAGCCAAGTACAGGAGCCAGAAGAATCACCAGAATAATTTGAATACAGATGCACAAACAGTCAGATGCACAAACAGAGTGTAAACCACAATGCCAGTGCCAGGAGTGGTTTGTGAGGCTGCCTTTTATAGTATTGCTGATGAGTAACTACCTGCAGCTGGCAAGCAGATGGAGCCAGAGAGCTAGCCAGTGCAGGCAGAAGCACAAGAAACTCTCAGCCTTGGCCAGAGCCCTCCAGAACCTTCAGAGGGAAGGCAAGACAACTGATAACTGGAGGTCAATCCTGGGCATGTACGTGACAGGTAATCAGATAAAAAAGGATTCCTAAATAAGGTCAGACCATTTTGGGGTTAGTTTGTGTATTTTTAATGCTGTGATTTGTATTTTTATTTTGGAGGCTTGGGTATTGCTAAGGGTTTAGAATTCAGGGGAAGGAGTTCTATAAGGGAGAATTGTGTAAGGTAACATTTTATAGTTAAAGGGGGTTTCTAGTATTGGTTTAGATGTGTGGGGTATGGTATTGGGATACTTAGATGTAATTGGATAATTGTTGATGGGTTTGCACTAGTGGTACATAGATGATGGAGAATTGTAACTGGACATTGTGTAGCAGGCCTAGGTTTGTAATTAGCCTTTTTTCAGTTGGACCAAGTTCCAGTAAGGGTTAATTGACATGGGCCAGGCCATAAATACAGTTAACTGTGGTGGAATGGTCATAGTTAGGGTTAAGTAGTTGGTTACAGCAGCCACTGTAAAGAGCCACTATTATTTAATGACACTCATAATAATAATGATGATGATATTAATATTGTTGTAGCAGTCAGCATTTAATTAACGGCTAGATTACGAGTTTTGCGGTATGAGTGAAAAAACAGCGTTAAGGCTCTTTTTCACTACCGATGGTATTACGAGTCTTGCAGATATATCTGTACCGCACACTTTTTTGGCCGTAACGCAACGTAATTACCGCAGCTTTCAAAAAGTCCTTTTTCAATGGGACTTCCATAGCGCCGGTATTACGAATCTGCCTGGGAGGCCAAAAAGTGAGCGGTACAGCCTATACTGCCAAGATCCATACCATAAACTGAAAGTCAGTAGTTATGAGCTTTGCGCTACAAATCGTTACCATAAAACTCATAACTAAAGTGCTAAAAAGTACACCCATAAACTACCTATTAACCCCTAAACCCAGGCCCTCCCGCATCGCAAATAATAAAACAAAATTATTAAACCCTAATCTGCCAGTCCGGACATCGCCGACACCTACATTATACTTATTAACCCCTAATCTGCCACCCCCAATGTCGCCACCACTATACTAAATTTATTAATTAACCCCTAAACCTGTCTAACCCTAACACTAACACCCCCTAACTTAAATATAATTAAAATAAATATAAATAAAACCTACTATCATTACCTAAATAATTACTATTTAAAACTAAATACTTACCTGTAAAATAAACCCTAAGCTAGCTACAATATAACTAATAGTTACATTGTAGCTAGCTGAGGGTTTATTTTTATTTTACAGGCAAGTTTGTATTTATTTTAACTAGGTAGAATAGTAACTAAATAGTTATTAACTATTTACTAGCTACCTAGCTAAAATAAATACAAATGTACCTGTAAAATAAAACCTAACCTGCCTTACACCTAACATTACACTACAATTAAATAAATTACATTAATTAAATACACTTACCTAAATTACAAAAAACAAACAAACACTAAATTACACAAAATAAAAAAAGAAATGATCAGATATTGAAACTAATTACACCTAATCTAATAGCCCTATCAAAATAACCCCCCCCCCCATAAAAAAAACCCTAGCCTAAACTAAACTACCAATAGCCCTTTAAAGGGCCTTTTGTGGGGCATTGCCCTAAAGAAATCAGCTCTTTTACCTGTAAAAAAAACTAAATACAAACATCCCCCCAAAAGTAAAACCCACCACCCACACAACCAACCCCCCAAATAAAATCCTAACTAAAAAAACCTAAGCTCCCCATTGCCCTGAAAAGGGCATTTGGATGGGCATTGCCCTTAAAAGAGCATTTAGCTCTTTTTCAAGTGTCCAAACCACTAATCTAAAAATAAAAGCCACCCAATAAACCCTTAAAAAAGCCTAACAGTAACCCCCGAAGATCCACTTACAGTTTTTGAAGACCCGACATCCATCCTCAACGAAGCTGGCAGAAGTCCTCAATGAAGCAGCAGAAGTCTTCATCCAACCAGGCAGAAGTCTTAATCCAACCGGGCCGAAGTCTTCATCCAGACGGCATCTTCTATCTTCATCCATCCAGCACGGAGCGGTCCATCTTCAAGACATCCGGCGCGGAGCATCCACTTCAATCGACATCTTCTTCCGAATGAGGTTTTCCTTTAAATGACGTCATTTCTATCAGCCAATCGGAATTAAGGTTGAAAAAATCCTATTGGCTGTTGCAATTAGCCAATAGGATTGAGATTCAATCCTATTGGCTGATCAAATCAGCCAATAGGATTGAGCTCACATTCTATTGGCTGTTCCAATCAAAACTACTAGCTGCATCTTTAAAGAAACAGTAAATACAAAATTAAATGTTCATGATTCAGAAAGAGCATTCAATTTTAAACAACATTGTAATTAACTTCTGTTATCTAATTTGCTCAAATCTATTGATATAATTTGTTGAAAAGTATACCTAGGTAGGGCTAGGAGCAGCACTGCTTATTGGTGGCTGCACATTTATGCCTCTTGTCATTGGCTCTCCTGATGTGTTCAACTAGCTCCCAAAAGATAATGAAGCAAATTTGATAATAGAAGTTAACTTGAAAGTTGTTTAAAATGATATACTATATCTGAATCATGAAATAAAAAATTGGGGTTTCATGTTCCTTTAACAAAGTATTTGTTAATACAGACAAATCTTCAAAAGACATAGTATAACTTGGCACTAATTTCAAGACATACAGTGGCTTAAAACAAAATACATTTCTTCACTGTTTATAATTCATCTTTATTTATCTTTTTCTTTTAAGGCTAAATAGAATTACTATGAAATCTGAATTGTTATCACTAGTGAAACCAACCTCCACTACACAATGCATCTCAGCATAGTTGTATTTGTAATATTACCGGGTAAAGTGGGATAATGCATCTGATCTGGGCACACATGTGGCATAAAGTGTTGCAGGTGGCAATGCGTCTGGTCTGAAATCTAATGAAGCGCCATGAAAAAGTATGTCTACAATTAATTACGTGTGTAACAAAAAAAAGGAAAGTAATTATTAAATAACAATAGAAATACTTTTTTATTTTTTATTTTGATTTTTTATGTTAACGTAATAACCTTAGTGTAGGGTTGCCACCTTTAGATCAGGCCAAACCCAGACAATTTTGTGCTGTGCACGACCCAGCAAAATAGCAAATAAACACAAACTTGCACATAGATATTCACACTCTCTCACGGACACTCTCTCACACACACTCTCTCACACACACTCTCTCACACACACTCTCTCACACACTCCCTCTCATACACTAACACACACATTCTCTTTCACATTCTCTCAACTACACTAAAACACTCTCTCTCTCTCTCTCTCTCTCTCTCTCTCACAAACACATACAGACACTTTCAAACACACACAAAGACAATGACAAAGACATAGACACACACAAACTATCACACACAAAGACACACACACAGACACAACACTCCCACACAAACACACACACGCAAGAGAGAAACAACTGTAGGCTTTCTGGCTGTGGCTGTTTGGGAATTCACAGATACCTTTGCAAAGGCAGAAATATTAACAGCTTGGGGTAAATTTATCAAATGCCGGGTGGACGATTCACTGTAGCTGCTTCTTAACTTAAGTTTCCGGCGAGCCAGAAACTTCAGGGGTAGATTGCAGCATCCACTGCTTGATAATTCTACCCCCTTGTGTCCACAGGATATTGCAAAGGGCAAGGACAAAGCTGAAGTAGAGGTTTCTCCACAGATACCACTTCTTTCTTACTGAGGCCTGATATTCAAAACCTTGCTGCTCCAGAAAGATTGTAAAATGTTTATTTTGAGACATGTTTATGTTGCTATATAGTAACAACTCAAGAAATAGCCGCACCACCATTCTGCAGAAGTAATCTATCTGCAATATAGTGTTCTTTATGTGAAACAGAGATTCCTACATTACAATACAAGGTCTAAAAAAAAAAATACGATTTTGCGTGATTTATCTCCATGCAGTTGAGGTTTTGAACATAAGGTCCTGACTCTGACTGGTGGTAATTTCAATTTCCAAATCATCCTCTTTCTTGAGCTTGGCTGCGTGGAGATCACGAATCACGGGTGACGTCACTGGCCTTCACGCCGAAGCTTAGCATAGAGTGTAGAAGCCGTCACTCAGAAGAACAGTACAGTATTACTAGGCAGTGCATATTTGCACCACACTTTTGACCAAATTCGGACATTCGGGTGACAACTCTCTATCTTAGTGGAAGCATAAAACAACTCTTTGCTTTTTTAAATACATTCCACTGAAAGCGAGTGATTTTGACACTGTTCTATTTAATGCTATTTCAATACCAAACTTTCCTTCACATAAAGGTTGACTAGATGGATAAGCAGATAATTATCACAAAACAATGGATGGCAAGAACATAAATGTTGCAAAATATAAATAATCCATTTTCTTTCAAAAGCAAATCTTATTTTCCATTTGCATTACTCATGTGTGAAGAGGATGTTTTGCTATATATAATAATGTTATTTATTATTATAAATATTTGAAATGCTGGAAAGTTGACCCACAGTTCATTGACAGATTTGCATATTTTACTCAAATAACAACTTTGTATAACGGTTTCTAAGCTTCCATCTTGAGTTCTATTTTTTATGTTTCTTTAGCAACCAGTTCATCGTTTTTCTTTGTGTATCAGGGCTCTTTATGAGGATAAAGGGGGGGGGGGGGTGAATATAAATGACTAAACACAACTTTAATAAATATCATCTGAAATGTTATGTGATTTACTTTCCAGAGGTTGAATTTGTGACTAGATAAACTAGATAGCTGCTTAGGATCTGCCTCACTTGGGAGTTGTAAAGTTGTTTTTTTCATGTCTTATATTATGTGGTTTCAAATCTTGACTGTCATACACTGCAAGGTATTTCATACAGGAAGAAAAAAAATATTTATTTAAATGTGAGTGCATGTATGTGAGAAAAAATTAGAAAAATTATGATGAGTTATGGAAGAAGTGAATATAAATGTGACATTTAAAGTGAGATTAATAAGGTAGAAAAAAGTGAAAATGAATCTGACATGTAGCGTGTGAATAACAGGATGCAATATAGTGAATATAAATTAGACGTGTAAAGGGAGAGAAAAAAAACACAAAAAAAACAAACAGCTAGATTACGAGTTGTGCGTTAAGGTATGATGCTTTTCCCCTACCGCTGCTATTACGAGTCTTGCAGGTTTAGGGGCACCGCACACTTCTTTGGCCTTACCGCAAAACGACTTACTTAAACTGCGTAAAGTCTTTTTTCTATGGGACTTCCATAGCGCTGATATTACGAGTCTGTCCTGGGAGGCCAAAAAGTGAGCGGTACACCCTCTACCTCCAAGATCCTTAACGCATTTAAAAGTCAGTAGTTAAGAGTTTTATGGTACAACGCCGTAACATAAAACTCATAACTAAAGTGCTAAAAAGTACACTAACACCCATAAACTACCTATTAACCCCTAAACCGAGGCCTTCCCGCATCGCAAACACTAAAATACAATTTTTAACTATTAGTTATATTGTAGCTAGCTTAGGGTTTATTTTATAGTTAAGTATTTAGTTTTAAATAGGAATTATTTAGGTAATAATAGTAATTTTTATTAAGATTTATTGTAATTATATTTAAGTTAGGGGGTGTTAGGGTTAGACTTAGGTTTAGGGGTTAATACATTTAGCATAGTGGCAGCGATGTTGGGGGCGGCAGATTAGGGGTTAATAAATGTAGGTAGGTGGCGGCGATGTTAGGGATGGAAGATTAGGGGTTAATAATATTTAACTAGTGTTTGCAAGGCGGGAGTGCAGCGGTATAGGGGTTAATATGTTTTTTATAGTGGCGGCGATGTTGGGGGAGGCAGAATAGGGGTTAATAATGGAATAAAATCTTTCATTTATTCATTTTAGTTGATGCTGTTGCTTTTCTTAGCGCACTTTTTTTTTATTATATGTTTCTTCTTTCTGGAAAGGTGTAGATGCTTTCCTATTTTAAGTTGCTAACGCATCAGGAGGTTGATAGGCTAGATATTGTGTTTTTCCTTGATGTTAATAAATATAATGTAGGTGTCGGCGATGTTGGGGGCGGCAGATTAGGGGTTAATACATATAATGTAGGTGGCGGCGGTGCCCAGAGAGGCAGATTATTGGTTAATAAGTATAATGTAGGTGTCTGCGATGCCGGGGGCGGCAGATTAGGGGTTAATAAGTGTAAGATTAGGGGTGTTAAGACTCGGGGTTCATGTTAGGGTGTTAGGTGTAAACATAAATTTTATTTCCCCATAAGAATCAATGGGGCTGCGTTACTGAGTTTTACTCTGCTTTTTTGCAGGTGTTAGACTTTTTCTCAGCCGGCTCTCCCCGTTGATTCCTATGGGGAAATCGTGCACAAGCACGTACGACCAGCTCACCGCTGACTTAAGCATTGCTGGTATTGGAGTGCGGTAAGAAGCACAATTTTGCTCAACGCTCACTTCTTGCCTTTTAACGTCGGGTTTGTAAAAACCTGTAATACCAGCACTGTAGGTAAGTGAGCGGTGAGAGAAAACTGCTCGCTAGCACCGCATAGCCTCTAATGCAAAACTCGAAATCTGGCCGAAAGGGATTTTTTAATTTATCCCTTTGTTTTTGTTTTGTCCTTATTTTTACACATTTGTATTTACTATTTGCATGCTACATGTCACATTCATATTCACTTTTTTTGTACCTTATTATTCTCACTCTACATGTCACATTTATATTTACTTGTTCCATGACTCTTATCATTATAATTTTTAAAACAAATTCTCACATACAAACACTCACATTTAAAACATTTTTTTTCTTTCTTCCTGCGTCCACATGTTGATTAGTTCTACATTGTATGCCTTAATACATATATAAATAACATGCAAAATGTTAGATTTGCTAACATAAGCTTAACATGAATATATCTCTTTAAGAAATGTATTTCAGCTGTTACAATCCGTGGTAGTACCTATAAATGTGTCCCAGTTAGGGTGCTCACTTATGTCAGTGAACAAGGCAGGAGTAAGCCTGACATGCGTATGGCATACAGCATCCTTTGACAGGGACTATCACTGGGTGGTCTTCTGTTTTTTATGCCATTATGCTTGTGCTTTTAATATTTGTCTAATAAAGGAAGTTTTTATTCACCTCTTGGAGTTACTCTTGGGCATTGGAAGTATAGGGAACTCTTGGTTTGCTATTGATGTCTCCAGCTGATTGAGGCAGTGGCTGATTCCCATCAACCACTTTCACACAGCCACTGATGTCAGAGCTTTTGGGGGTAGCACAGGGATCTGTTTAGAGAGCACCTGTCACACCACTCCCCGTTGCGCCGCTCTGGCTGTTGCCAGGGACGCAGCAGTTGCTGTGAGCGTGCGGCGATGATGTCATCACCTCACGTCAATTCCCCTCTCAAGCCGGATGAATCCTTTGAAGTCCTCCTTGGCGCGAATTGGCGCCTATGTAAGTACCTGCATAGCTTTGTAGAGAGGATGAAAAAGAAGAAGGCGCCCACATAGTGTATATCAGCATATAAAATCAGTCCCCTCGCATCATATTAAGCGTACTTACAAGAAATTGAGCACTTGAAAAGTGCCACGAATGCCTTCTGGAGCATTAACAGCTGTTCAGGTAGCTGCTCTATCGTAGCACTGGAAATCTCTCTTGTTTCAGCCACTCTCTTGTTCGCAAACAGAGTCTGGGATCCCTATGGTCTCAATCCCACCACCGAGTTTGCCGTCTTCTGGTGTCAGCTGAACAATTAGGTGTTAACGGGATAACAGCTAGGTTACCCAGGATATTGGTGCTGTAATAAAATTCTCAAGCCGTGAAGTGAAAAGTTAAAAACAATGTTTATTAAAAATATATAATGTCCACAACGCGTTTCCCGGTCGTCTAGACCGCTTCCTGAGGTGTATAAAAACATTTAACATTCACAGCTTAAAATAGCCCAACACGGCGTCTATCTCGTACAAGGGCGCATGCGTGTAGGAGTAATACGTCATACCAATCAATAGGTGGGTGTGTATCTATGTCAATATGATTGGCTCATGCCTATATTGCTACGCCAATCATACAGTGGGTGTGTAACCCGCTTCACACAGATCATAGAGGTTCCTATCTATCTATAGATTTACTAAGCAATTGTTGATGACCGAACTGCAACTTTGTGTCATTAATAGTAGTGCATCTGTTAACAGTCACAATCTCGGGATATCATTGCAACATATATAATCTGAACGGATTATTTTAATATTGCTAAAAAATATAATAAATTCTTTAACGTAACAATATGCGAAATTCCACAAATACATAAAGTGAAATGCATATATGAATTGATTGTTTTATAAAATAATAAGAATGTAAAAATTCTTAATATCAAGCGCATATATGCGCCAAGATGTAAAAGCATAGGTACATCCCAGATAGGAGCGCATCTCCTACATGCATTTACATAATGGTATCTAATATATTATAAATTTCACATAAAGGTGTATACATATATAAAAAAAACTCACATTGTGATGTGGAAATTAATAGAAAATTAATTGAAAATATTTGTATCTCTATCCAACACTAATATCATTAATATGACCTATGAGTCCAATTGAATTAAAATTCATAAATGGGGTGTTTTTATGTGCCTCCCTAATAGTAAATACCTATAGTGTGGTCTTGGGGGCTGATGGGTATTATATTACTTCAACTATTAAGGCTTAGTTAGAAAATAACTTCTACCCACAAAAACTATAGTAAGATTATACCACAAAATCTCATATCTCAAGTAACTAGTCATAACCAATAGATGGCTATAAATTATGTAATGTAAAATCATTATATGAAAATACCTCCCCTTCTAGATTTAGAAAATGACTAAATATCAATTCTAAATGACTATATGTCTAGTAACCAACTGAAATAAATAAAAGAAATAGATGGCCAGGTTTTTAATGATTATTTAATTGAATGCAGCCATATCTAAATTCTCGTTTAGACCATATGGATTCAAAGTTTTCATTTTCCATATCCAAAACGTTTCCCTTTGTCTAAGATCAGTTAGTCTATTTCTACCCCATTTGGGGACAATTTGTTCAATAGGGAAAATGCAATAAATATATATCTATCTGTCCATTATGACAGCAAGTTCCATGTCTAGAAACACTGTGTTTCATACAGGAATTTTTCACATTTCTGATGTGTTCCCCCGCATCTTTTTTTCAAGGGTCTGCAGGTTCTCCCTACATACTGCAGGCCACATTTACACTCCAATAAGTATATTACAAAGGAGGAATCGCAAGAAAACCGAGTGTGAATCTCAAATTCCTCCTTTGTTGAAAAGGATACAAATTTGGATCTCTCTCCTGTTGTAAAGGCACACAGACCACAATTTGCCCAGTTGCATTTAAAAAAAACTTTTTTTCCAGATAGCCAATTTTTGGCCATTGGAGCTTTCCTTTTTCCATATTTATTCATTACTACTTTACTTGGAGCAAGTCTATTTTTTAGTGAAGGTGCTATTTTAAAAGTGCAAATGGGATTTTTATCCAAACAGTTTTTCAATATAGGGTCACTAAGTAAAATATTACAATGTTTGTAGACAATTCTCCTAATCTTTTTTTTATTTACCTGCATAACTTACATACTCTGCCCAAGTATAGGACTTTGTGTGCTCCTGAGTGTTACTTATTGCTGAATTGCTGGATTGGTTTATTGTTACTGAACTCTGCCTGTCTGACCCATCTGCTGTTTAACCCTTGAATTGCTGGATTGCCTTATTGTTACTGAACTCTGTCTGTCTGACCACTCTGCTATTTAACCCCTGAATTGCTGGATTGCCTTATTGTCACTGAACTCTGCCTCTCTGACCACTCTGTAGTTTAACCCCTGAATTGCTGGATTGCCTTATTGTTACTGAACTCTGCCTGTCTGACCACTCTGCTGTTTTACCCAGTACTGCTGATTCCTTGGCCTGCCCTGTCTACTGTGAGTACTGCTCACCTCCTTTCATATATCTCACCTTGTTCTGGGATATTTCCTTATCCTTCCACTTGATGCTAAAATAAGAAGACTGCTGGCCGCACGCATCCAGACCCGACACAGCCCTAGGCAACGAGCAAGGAAGGAGACGCCGCACTCCTAACAACGGCTAGAGCAGCGCAGGGTGACACTAATTCCCCTCACTCTTCTCAGATCTTGGTACCTGTTACCCTCACCTTTCTCCAGAACTCTGTCCACGCTCAGGCCTTTGTTGATTCAGGGGCAGCCGGAAATTTCCTAGATCACAGTTCAATGATTCATTGCCTCTTTTTCAGAAAAACAACGTCTAAAAATAACCACTCTGGATGGCACTCCCCTTGGATCAGATTTAATCCATTTCAAATCGGCACCTCTAATCATGACTGTGGGGTTCCATCATTCTGAACAGTTGCAGTTTGATGTCATTTATTCTCCTGTACAACCAGTTATCCTCGGTCTTCCTTGGCTATTTAAACACAATCCTCAATTTGACTGGACTAAAGGACAGATGGCCTCCTGGGGTAACTCCTGTTTTCACTCCTTCTTGGCTATGGTTACTCAACTACAACACATTCCTATAGCCAGCCTTCTGACCCCTTCTAACCTTCCCTCATTATATGCAGACTTTACGGATGTCTTTGAAAAGAAAGCAGCTGATGTGCTACCACCTCAACGGCCTTACAACTGCAAATTTGACCTCTTTCCTGGAGCCCCACTTCCTTAAGGAAGGACTTATCCACTCTCCAAAGTTGAAACCAAAGCCATGGAAGAATATATGAAAAAGAGAATTTAGCTAAAGGTTTAATTCGCACCTTCCTCCTCTCCTGCCGGGGCTGGGTTCTTTTTTTTCCAGTAAAAAGGATGGTGGTCTGAGCCCCTTTATCGACTACAGAGCTCTAAACAATATAATGATCAAGAATTGTTATCCTATTCCCTTGATCACTTAATTATATGATTCACTCCAAAATGCTAGCTACTTTACAAATATAGATCTTCGTGGGGAGTACAATCTCATTTGCATCTTCCCAGGACATGAGTGGAAAACTGCCTTCAACATGAGATCAGGGCATTATGAGTACCTTGTAATGCCTTTTGGGCTGTGCAATGTCCCTGCTGTCTTTAAAGCATTCGTCAATGATGTCTTCCATGACCTCCTTAATCGTACTGTCATCATCTATTTGGATGACATCCTCATAGTCTTTGCCACCCTGGAAGAGCATCATGAACATGTGAAACAGGTGTTTCTTCATCTCAGAGACAATTCTCTGGTAGCCAAGTTGGAGAAATGTGAATTCGATCAAGTCCGGATTCAATTCCTTGGATATATCATCTCTAAAGAAGGTTTCACCATGGATCCCACTAAGCTAACAACAGTTCTGGAATAGCCTCAGCCCACCACATTGAAGGAGTTACAGAGATTTTTGGGGTTTTCCAACTATTATTGCAAGTTTATAAAGAGTTTCTCCAAGATTGTTGCTCCACTCACTGAGCTGACTAAACAGAACAGAGACTGTAAGAATTGACCTCCAGTAGCTTTGGACGCCTTCTCTCATAGAAAGATTTCCTTTTTACTGCTCCTGTGCTACGTCATCCTGATCCGCATTTACAGTTCACATTAGAGGTTGATGCCTCTGAAATAGGAGCTGGTGCAGTCTTAACCCAAAGAGACCCTTCAACCTCCAAGTTGCATCCTGTGGACTTTTTCTCTACGTGGTTTTTTTCCTGCAGAGAGGAATTACAATGTGGGAAATCGAGAACTCCTAGCCATCTAGATGGTCCTTACTGAATGGCGTCACTGGCTAGAGGGTACTACCAACACAATTCAGATTCTCATGGATCAAAAGAACCTGACATACTTAGACACTGCTCATCGACTAAATCCTCAACAAGCCAGATGGGCCTTATTCTTTTCCCGATTTAACTTTATAGTCTCTTACCTTCCTGTGACTAAGAATAAAAAGGTTGATGCCCTTTCCCGTCAGTTTCCTCAGTCTAATTACTTTTCTAAAGCTCCTATCGAACACATCATACCTCCCTCCTGTGTGGTTGCTCAGCTCAACACCTCTCTGCAACGTGCCCAGTCAAGAAAACCTTCTGAAGATCCTGTGGCTCCTGAGATACTTTATGTTCCTCCAAACTTTTGCTCTCCTGTGCTATCCTGGGCTCATGACAGCAAGCTTTGACAAGAACCTTTAAATTCCTTTCCCAACTCGTGTGGTGGCCTACCATGAAGCCGGACTCTCAGGATTATGTCAATGCTTGTCAAACTTGTGCTGTTAATAAGACTCCCCATTCCCTACCTCCTGGCCTACTTAAACCATTGCCCATACCTAAACAAACATGGACACACATAGCCATGGATTTTGTTGTAGACCTCCCTCCTTCTGAACATCATACAGTCATTTGGGCTGTGGTGGATCAATTCTCCAAACTTGCTCATTTTGTACCTTTACATAAGTTACCTACAGACCAAGAATTTTCAACTCTTTTTCTGTCACACATGGTACAGCTCCATGGTATACCCATAAATATTGTCTCTGACAGAGGACCTCAATTTATTTCTACATTTTGTCCTCTGGTTATCACACCTAGACTAACAGAGCAGACAGAGAGAGAGCCAATTGAAACTTATCTCAGAGCATATGTTAATTCACAGCATACTAATTGGTCTGGGTTGTTACCCCTAACTGAACTGGCAAAGAACACTCATTGGCATTCTTCTCTACGATGCTCTCCTTTCTATGCCGCAGCTGGGTATCAACCTTGTGTTTTTCCTCTTTCTGCTCAATCCACAGGAGTCCCTGCTGCAGAAAGTCGCTTCACTGACCTTGCAACCGATTGGCAACGAATACGTTCTCATTTACACTCAAACCATCTCCAGATACAAGAGGTTTGCCAATCATTATTGAGCTAATATTCATGCCTTTTCTGCAGGTGATCGTGTCTGGATCTCTGCCCGACATATCCGCTTACATCAACCTTGTCACAAATTAGGACCTCAATATATTGGTCCTTATAAAGTCCTCAAAATACTTTCTCCTGTTGCCTAGAGAGTGGCCTTGCCTAAGACCTTGCACATTCACCCAGTATTTCACATCTCCTTGCTCAAACCCTACATCACGAATAGGTATACTCGACTCAGATATCCTCCTCCGCCACTCCTGATTAATGGCGAATTAGAGTATGAGGTTGCCAAAATCCTGTATCCCAGAATCAGACGCAGGTAGCTCCAATACCTTATACACTGGAAGGGTTACTCTGTGGTGGAGCATTCCTGGGTCCCTGTCCGTAATGTGCATGCTCCATCTTTAGTCTCCAAGTTCCAGGCTGCTCACCCTTCAAAGTCAAATCTGGTTCCCAGAGGGAACTCTTGAGTGGGGGGCTATGTCACGCCACTCCCCATTGCACGGCTCTGGCTATTGCCAGGGACAGGCCATTAGCTGTGAGCGTGTGGCAATGACGTCATCACTGCATGTCAATTCCCTTCTCAAGCCGGTTGGATCCTTTGAAGTCCTCCTTGGCATGAATCGGCGTCTATGTAAGTACCTGCATAACTTACATACACTGCCAAATTATAGGACTTACTTTGCATGCTCCTGGGTGTTACTTATTGCTGAATTACTAGATTGCCTTATTGTTTCTGAACTCTGTGTGCCTGACCACTCTGCTGTTTTACCCAGTACTGCTGATTCCTTGGACTGCCCTGTCTACGGTGAGTACTGCTTACCTCATTTCATACATCTCAGTTTGTTCTGGGATATTTCCTTATACTTCCACTTGACGCTAGAATAAGAAGACTACTGGCCAAGTTTGGTCTGATAGGGAAATATCCCACGAGCAACACAGCCCCGTTTTCCTGTTCCGTATTTCATACATAATCTGTAAAATTTAAGGCAAATACACGGTGAGATTTTCTCCTGTACTGAACGGGTGTTTTATAGAACTAAATTACAAAATACTTGCATTTACAAAATAAGTTGACAAAAATATTCCCTATTTACTGTCCATTTAAACAGAGATGAACTTCAACATTTAAATACCAAGCATTTTTAGAAAATAACTTAAAGGGACAATCAACACCAGAATTTTTGTTTTTTAAAAAGGTAGATAATCCCTTGATTACCCATTCCCCATTTTTGCATAATCGACACAGTTAAAATAATACACGTTTTACCTCTGTAATTACATTGTATCTATGCCTCTGCAAACTGCCCTTTACTTCAGTTCTTTTGACAGACTTGCATTTTAGCCAATCAGTGCTGACTCCTAGGTTACGTCACGTGCGTGCGCTCAGTGTTATCTATATGACACACATGAACTAACGCCCTCCAGTGGTAAAGTATTGTAAAAATGCATTCAGATTAGAGGCGGCTTTTAAGGTCTAAGAAATTAGCATATGAGCCTACCTAGGATTAGCTTTCAACTAAGAATACAAAGAGCACAAAGCAAAATTTGTGATAAAAGTAAATTGGAAAGTTGTTTAAAATGACATGCCCTATTTGAATCATAAAAGTTTATTTTGGACTTGACTGTCCCTTTAAGTTTGGAGAAATAACATGAGAAAATGCTTCCATATGAAATGCAAAAAATAAAATAATATACATTTTTGTGTCATTTTCTATTGTGTTCATAGTAAATAGCAGAACAGGGGATGTTATTTCCTAAATATTTCAAACACACATTTTATTTTCCCACATTTAACCTCAGTTCACCTTCCTAAAATAGCAAAATTTATGATTTTATACTAGTAAAATAAAATTAACAGTAAATAGAACATTTTCTTTTTTATTGTTCTCTACGTCACTAAATTATCTAACCTTACGATTATTAAAGACGTTTAAAATTACACAAAATTCTGATTTCTCACAGAGGTTGCTTAACCCATTTTGAGAAATGTATGTATTTTTTACCCAGGTCAAAAATCACTCAGAAGAGCAAAGTATATCAAAGAAATTAAACAAACAAAAAGTCAAATAGCTGTACCAGTCATCCTATACAAAATGTCACAAAATATCACCCATTTTTACATTCTTGCAGTTCTCCCATTTATTTTCTTACATTTTTTTATTAGGTCAAACATTGCTCTATGAGCCCTAAAATCATTGAACAATAAGTAGAGTATCGCTGGAGAATTGCGATAGACTACTTGAAAAGTATGCACACAAAGCACTCAGGGTCCAGACTATTGGGCACTTATTAGGATACAAGGTTTAAAATATAACTTTTATTAGTTTATAAATCTTAAAATAAAGGTAACACGCAATTAAAATCGACACAGACACTGACTCATGTGATTTATAATGAGTGAGTAGTTGGGGGATTAATTATATATCCAGACCTATCTATGAATTTGTATATAATTCCCCACAATGGCTTTACATAAAGTTCATTCTGTATAATGTAAATCACTTAATAATATTGGTTGCGAATTGAGTCTAACAATATTAATTTATTATAATCAGTTCCAAATATACAATTGGTTTCGCTCTAATCTAGGTTTGAATAACTCCTCATAGGGGCTAGTTCTAAATATGTACTATCTGTTATATTGCCCACAATGATAGTGTGAGGTCAAATGTTGGTTAAACCATATAAATTCCCTTGTGCATTGTAATTTGTAGCTACATATGAAGCTAATGCGTGACCTTAAACAGCCATAATGGCCTCTATAATTGTGTGAGCCTCATTGTTTGATCTGTATATAGAATTATGCAGTAAGATGCTAGTACTAAATAATACACAGATATTTAGAATGTTTATTACATCTATATATTCCTTGCTTTATTCATATAGTTCACAGAATGTGAAGCTAATGTTTGGCTATTCACTTATAATTATTAGATTCCTATATGAATTATAATACGTTAATTGTATCCTCAGTATGAAAATAAGCAAGAGATAGGATATTGAACATAAAAGTTGCCAGTAATGGCTACTATCGTATCTGTGTGATCAAAGTCACCTGCCACCTAGAGAGTGTATTTGTAAGCGCTTAAATCAATTAGCCACATACTTGATTTTGAATTTAAAATAGAACTCCATAAGTTAGGTAATTGTAATTATCCTCTCAATGTAATATGTAATGCTTTCACATATACAAAGTTAAATCTATTTTTCTCTGCGCTGCCAAACACGGGCAAACAATATTTTGTAGTTATATCTGCAAATCACTTTTAGGTCAATAAGTCATTTTGTGTAGCTTAGTTACTATATAGTGTGCACTGGAAGAGTCTTCTGAAAAATCTGTATTGATCTGTGACTCTAGCTAAGTCTGACACAACCCAGACTATACAACAAATTAACTGCTTGGAGCGAAAAGTATTATTGGAAATGCTAAATCACAAACGGGCCAGTGTCTGGCAAGTTAAAAATAGAGCGCCCAAATGCTCACGATAGTCCCCTAAGGCATTTCACCCCTCCAGGCTTTGTCAAAGGCAGCAAGCCACCGTTTCTTGGGGGATATAAATCTTTCATACCGGAAGTCCCGCTCTATCTCATCTGTGAAAGGTTGGAAATGAGTATTTTCCAGGTAAGTATTTAGTTTTAAATAGGAATAATTTAGTTTATTATAGTAATTTTATTTTGATTTCTTTTAATTATATTTAAGTTAGGGGGAGTAAGGTTTAGGGTTAGACTTAGGTTTAGGGGTTAATAACTTTAATATAGTGGCGGCGATGTTGGGGGCAGCAGATTAGGGGTTAATAAATGTAGGTAGGTGGCATCGATGTTAGGGTCGGCAGATTAGGGGTTAATAATATTTAACTAATGTTTGCAAGGTGGGAGTGCGGCGGTTTAGGGGTTAATATATTTTTTATAGTGGCGGCGATGTCCGGTTCGGCAGATTAGGGCTTAAAAAATGTATTTTAGTGTTTGCAATGTGGGAGGGCCTCGGTTTAGGGGTTAATAGGTAATTTATGGGTGTTAGTGTACTTTTTAGCACTTTAGTTAAGATTTTTATGCTACGCCGTTGTAGTTTAAAACTCTTAACTACTGACTTTAAAATGCGGTACCAGTCTTGACAGGAGAGGGTGTACCGCTCACTTTTTGGCAGACTCGTAATACCGGCGCCATGCAAGTCCGATTGAAAATATAGGATACGCAATTGACGAAAGTGGATTTGTGGTATTTCCAAGTCTGGCCAAAAAAGTGAGCGGTACACCTGTACCTTCAAGACTCGTAATACCAGCGGGCGTTAAAAAGCAGCATTGGGACCGGCTAACACTGCTTTTTAAGCCTAACGCCAAACTCTTAATCTAGCCGAAGGTAAATTAAACAGGGATATTAGTAACTTCACTAACAACAAAGTATATAAATGGCACAAAAATGGTTTCTACAGAAATACCAACAAAAACCCTAGGGTGAATATCATTGAAAGTGACATTTCAGACACAGATGGGGAAGAAGGGAGTTCCACTAGCAATCCTTCTAATCACATGCCACCACCTCAATCCACCCCACTAGCACCTAGATCCTCAAGTAGAAACAAGAGAAAGGATTTTTTAGATGCAGGAGAGCTAGGAGGGGGACACGCAGAGGGGGGAAGAATAAACAAAAAAACCGCCAGAGGCCGAACCAGCCATCAGAGAGGCCAACAGGGTCATTGGAGACCACCCAAGAGGGAACAGAGTCCCTTCTCACAGATCCGACTGAATCATTGAGAGTAATTAACTTGTCCAAACTAACGCTAACAACGGATCATATTTCAGAATTATCTAAAGGTCTGTCCTTTTGTCCAGCAAGCGATATTGACAAATTTGAAGTCATTAAAGATGTGCAGTTATACATAAGAAAACTATTACTTAAGAAACATTTCTCATCTCACCCCAATGAAGAAGGATGGTCAGAAGAAGAACGTGTAACTCTAAATGATCTAGAAGATTTATTAAGTGAATCAGAATCCAAAACATCAGATAAGTGGAGGGACAAAGTGAAAAACAAATCCACGTTTGTACCAAAAATATTAATACTCCACAAATAGAGATGTTTAGAGATCTAGTCTATTGTGACATTACATCTCTGAGATTATCTCCAAAAAAACATAATTTATCATGCAAAGAACATCTGGTGGTACAGGAAATGAAACAATGGGATGAAGTGGTAATACGCGGATCTGACAAAGGTGGTAATATTGTCATCTGGCTGATAGACATGTATTTAAAAAAGTGTATAAACAACTAAAGGATAAAACATGCTATACAAGACTGCTCTATAACCCTATGGAGAGCTATTTAAAAATCTATTCTAATAAGATCAATAAGGCTTCAAAGAAGGGGTGATTACGGTAAAGGAAAAGAAAATCCTTAGTGTAGGAAAACCTAAGGTTGCAACATTTTATATGATACCCAAAATACACAAAAATGCACAAAACCCACCAGGTAGACCCACCAATCGGGCAAAGATTGCCTAACAGAAAAAGCGAGTGAATACATAGATTATAGATTACGTCAATGCGTGGAAGAATTACCATCCTATGTGCAAGACACGATGCAAGTATTACAAAGATTAGAGAATCTAACTCTTAATGATACCACTTGGCTAGTCACCACCGATGTGGAGTCCATATATACGTCAATAAATCATAAGCATGGCTTACAAGCCATAAAATATTTCCTGGACGTAATTCAGAAGAAAATATGGAACATGACAATTTAATTTTAAAACTTGTGGACTTTGTATTAAATTTCAACTTATTCACTTTTAAAGGTCAATTCTTTCTCCAAACCAGAGGTACAGCCATGGCACCACCTGTGCTCTTACATATGCCAACTTATTTCTTGGGTGGTGGGAGACTGAATATGTCTTCACAGAAGACAATCAAAGATATACAGACCACATCCCCCTTTGGATTTGTTTCATTGACGATATCTTTTTCATTTGGGAGGGTTCATATACAGAATTACAAAAGTTTCTTATTGATTTAAATCAGAACAAACTAAACAAAAAATTGACACATGAAGAGAGTTTATCCAAAGTCAATTTTTTGGATATAACGATCTGTAAAGATACAGAAGGACTTATAACCACAGATCTATATAGGAAACCGAGAGCTACAAACAGTTTACTACAAAGTACGAGTGCACATGCTCCTGGCACAATGAGAGATCTACCCACGGGCAAATTTTTGAGACGACGCCAGAACTGTTCAGGGGAACACACATATAACATTAGGGCAGTAGAACTAGAAGAGTGTCATGATTCCACCTTAAATCCCTTTGTCCACCTTTACTATTCACCTACAAAAGGATATCAGACACACCTGTTTAATGCTTGATTATTGAAGTTGTGTTTCTGAAGAACTTCCTGTTCCTCCGTTTCTACTCTTTCAAGCCTTTAACTAATTTCTGAGAATCATCTACGTTGGATCAAGTTTTCACTTTCAAAGTGTATCTCAAGTGATTATATCTTCCAAAACTTACTTCTCCAAGGTATTTATCCCTTGCCGTAATCTATAGCCTGAATCTGTGACGTCATCTCACACGCTGTATCACAGGAGCCGTACAGCACTCGCATCTTGCAGCCTCCTCCTCTCTGACCTGTTCAGTGAACGCTGCCTAATCAATAACGCTGCTTCCCAGCTGTGTCTTCGATACATTTCAGTCTCTGATCAGGTACAAACTTCCTCAGCTCATAAACTGTTTTTGCCTCAAGTAAGATCATCTTGTAACTTACAAAGTATATTTTGTTAATTCAAGTTTACATCTCATATATAGCGGATACATATTTTTCTATCTTTTTGCTCACCATTTTGTCTCCTATTTTTCTCTTGTGCGCACAGAGTGTATTATTTTTTGTCATTAATACAGCCTGTCTCTTGTAAGACAAATCTTATTCTGAGTGAGTTTACTTCAAGAATCTTTCTCCTCAGATTTCCCACTCTGTATTATTTTTTATTTACACAAATCATTTTCAATTACTAATATTAAGTTGCTTTATTCCATGAGTTTAACTTATTCAAAGCTATATTTGTTAAATATTGGAAAAAGCTACAAATCTATTTTTTATTTACCTGGAGACATGACAGAATAATCAAGCCTTAAAAATATATAAAGTTACTCTTAAATATGGATCCTGCAGCAATGGCAAATGAAATAACCAGTTTAAATCAAAAGGTGGAGATATTAGCTCAGGGTTTAACAGAGTTAAAAAATGAAAATAACACTTTGAAAAGTATTATGAATGACTTTATTACACAAAAGGCAGCTGAACACCCTGAACCAAAGATTAACCCACCAAGTGTGTTTGCTGGTGTACGCACTCGCTTCCGTGAATTTCGCAATGCATGCTTACTCATGTTCTCTATGAAACCTAAAACATATTATTCTGATAGAGTAAAAGTATGTACTGTGATCTCATATTTAAGTGGGGAACCTAGATTATGGGCTGACAAATTTTTTGAGGCTAATGATCCCATTTTAGGTTCACTGGAAGATTTCTTTAACGCAATGGCTTTATTGTATGAAGACCGCAACACCCAACTCACTGCTGAAAATAACTTAAGAACACTTAAGCAGGGCAAACGGCCAGTTGAGGACTACATCGCTGAGTTTCAACTGTGGGCTACGGAGTCTCAGTGGAACTCAGTCTCTCTACGCAACCAGTTTCGTCTGGGACTATCAGAACATTTGAAAGATGAGTTATCTCGTATTGAGTTCCCAGACACGCTTGAGTCTCTCATAAAGATCTCTATTTCAATGGATAGGAGATTCAGGGAACGCCGTGCTGAAAAGGTACCACCTGAACCATATCCAAAGAAGTACCATCAACCACATGTACAACAACCATCTTCAAGTCCTGTACCTATGGAAATTGGCATAATTAAGGGTCCTCTAACATACGAAGAAAAACAAAGAAGAAGAAGTTTAAATCTTTGTATGTACTGTGGAAACAAAGACCACACAGTGTCCACTTGTCCAACTCTAATACGCCAGAAGAGGGGTAAGATATTGATAGTTAACCCTCAAATTAATTCTAAAATGATATCACACTTAACCATTTCATTGTCTTTGCAGTGGGATCAACATCTTCTGCTGAATGAGGCCATGATCGATTCAGGGGCGTTTGGCATGTTCATGGATCAAACTTATGTTACAAAAAATAAAATACCCAGAGTGTTAAAGCAATTCCCTATTCTTGTCAAAGTTATTGATGGTTCCACTCATTTAAAAGGTCCAATAACACACCACACTATTCCACTACTCACTACTACAGGTAATGGACATACTGAATATATCACATTCAATATACTACCTAACTCTATCCATCCTATCATTTTAGGATACCCTTGGTTACAGCTGCATAATCCAAGTATTGATTGGGTAACCAATAATATACAATATACATCTCAGTACTGTACCAATACTTGTTACCCTACAATCTCTATAAACCACATACAACCTCAATTACCCCCAGAATACCTTGAGTTTTCAGATGTGTTTAATCTTAAAGAGGCAGAAAATCTACCACCACATAGGCCATTCGATTGTCCTATAGACACTAAACCTAATACCACCATACCTTTTGGTAAAATATATCCTATGTCTAATAAAGAATTACAATACCTTAGAGAATATCTCGATGAAAATTTAAGAAAAGGGTTTATATCCACTTCCACTTCTCCAGCAGCAGCTGGAATGTTTTTTGTGACCAATAAAGATGGTACTATACGTCCTATTATAGATTACAGGGGTTTAAATGAAATTACAGTAAAAAATCGCTACCCACTTCCACTCATCCCTGAACTCTTAGAAAGATTAACTGATGCTCAAATCTTTACCAAACTAGATTTGAAAGGTGCGTATAATCTCATACGCATAAGGAAAGGGGATGAGTGGAAAACAGCTTTTAAAACTCGTTATGGCTTATATCAGTACAATGTCATGCCTTTTGGCTTGACAAATGCTCCAGCAACTTTTCAGTTTTTTATAAATGAGATATTCAAGGATTTATTAGATATCTGCGTAGTGATATATCTAGATGACATTTTAATTTATTCTAAGAACATAACTGATCACATCAAACACGTACGATGGGTTTTAATGAGGTTAAGAGAGCATCATCTTTATGCTAAATTAGAGAAATGTCAATTCCATGTAAAGACAATCAAATTTCTGGGTTACATCATCTCCCCAACTGGCATAGAAATGGATCCTGACAAAATAAAGGTTGTTTTGGATTGGCCTGTCCCTACCAATTTAAAATCTCTCCAAAAGTTTCTTGGTTTTTCCAATTTTTACAGAAGATTTATTCAGGGGTATTCTTCCATAGTTCAACCCTTAACTAAATTGACAGGAAAAATTAAATTTTGTTGGACTACTGAAGCACAAGAAGCTTTTGAACATCTGAAAAAATGTTTTACTTCAGCTCCCATCTTACAGCTTCCTGATCCAGATGCAGATTTTACCTTAGAAGTTGATGCCTCAAATGTTGGTGTTGGGGCACAGAGTGTATTATTTTTTGTCATTAATACAGCCTGTCTCTTGTAAGACAAATCTTATTCTGAGTGAGTTTACTTCAAGAATCTTTCTCCTCAGATTTCCCACTCTGTATTATTTTTTATTTACACAAATCATTTTCAATTACTAATATTAAGTTGCTTTATTCCATGAGTTTAACTTATTCAAAGCTATATTTGTTAAATATTGGAAAAAGCTACAAATCTATTTTTTATTTACCTGGAGACATGACAAAGAGAGATTATTCAAAAGGGGTTACAGTAAACGGATTATCAAAAGGGCCAAATACAGAGCTCTGCATACACAAAGACAGAATTTACTTTTCAAAAAGACCAAAAGTAACCCCAATATACCTAGAATGATTATGATATAATAGTCAAACCCCTCAGATCATAAATATAATAAAAAAACATTGGAACATCCTGATGATAGATCCAACATTAAAAACCACCCTGGGAGAAAGACCCTCAATTGGATACAGGAGAACTAATAATGTCAAAGACTTGGTAACCAGTAGCCACTTTCAGAGGAAGAGAACAGTGTCAGCATTCAACCCAGGAGCACACAAATTGGGAATTGTAGCACATGCAAGTATATGCGCAATACAGAAACCATCACTGACAGATTTGGGAAAAGTCACAAAATTAAACGTTACATCAGTTGCGTTACGCTGTAAGTGCAATTTATTCTATGTTGGTATGACATCAAGGAAGCTTCGTTTGAGACTTATGGAAACTTTGAGAAATTTAAAAAATGCAGCCAAAGACAAAGAAGAACAAGAAAATGGAAAGCAGCGCTTTACATATAAATTTACAATATTACCACTAGTCTTAGGTACAGACTTATCCTCTGTGGAACCAAGAGGAATACAGGTGTTTCCACCCACAATTAATGTTCTTTGCAACTCGATCCTAATGTAGCCACTCTCGTCCTGTGTCTCTCTCCCCACACTGGATAATGACGTGATCAGAAATTAGCTGTGAAGTAAGAACAGCGCAGAAGAACCGAGATTCAAGGTAGTAGTTTTATTAGCACATATACAAGACACAATACAATTCCTACTTACAAACGGTAGGTTTTAAAAGAGCCTTTCACAATCTATGATGTGAACAATTCTTTTATCCAGAAGCAAGGAAGACCACAGCCGGCGGATATGTCTCACTTTTCATCAAGGAGCTGCACACAGCTTGGGTCACGGTGGGAGGCTTTATCCAATCCCTTCTTTAAAACAGGTAGATAGCTCGACGCATTTCCCCCGGTGTACGCCCGGGCTTTATCAAGAGCAGAATGTTATGCTTAATAGATTGTTCGCATTTAAAGTTGGTGCTTCCACCTGATTGGCTAATGGTACACACCAATCCCGATGCGGTCTACGTACACACCCTTTTGAACAGCTGATTGACTGTTTCTACCGTAAAGGCAATTCATACATGTTATATACTAATTCATAGGGTAACAATTGATTATACTCAGTAATATATTTATGCGCTAGCTGGATATATTTACAGAAATATTCGAGCACACAATTTAAAACATTAAAAGATAAATACAAAAAGACAAATACAAAAAGATAAATACATTGTGTACAAAAATTGTATAAAAAACATAACATATGATAATGATTTTTTTATATAAAAAAACAAATTCATAGAGATCGTAAACAGACATCCTAAGTACAGAAATATAATATAATAAAACATAGTGTACATAAAAAATATGCATAGTAAAATACTTTATGGATACATTTAAAACATGAGAAATAAAATATTCAAAGTGTACTGGATATTGATATAAACCCTGTAACGATAAGAAATACACATAAGTAAATTCATGTTGTTATACGAAGATCATACAAAAATTGATACACAAATATATAGATCGAAAATTCGGCAGGTAAAAAAAGTTCTTTTTGGAAACCAACAAAAGGGAAAATTCATAGACTCAGATACTAAAAATAAATTTTGTTAAGATATTTAGAATATTAAAATATTAAAATATTGAAGGTCACATATAAACTAGAGAACTACATTTATTCATAAGAAAGCCTGTACGTCTAAGTCAATATTGAGACCTGAAGGATTCAAACTCTTTAACTTATAAATGCATTCAGTTTCTCGTTGTCTTAAGATTCTCAGTCTGTTGGGATAACTTGGTGGTATCCAATCTATTATTTGTACTTCTAAACCTCTCGGGTTACTGCCATGGACCAATAATATAATAATAAAGTTATAGTGAAAAATCATAGGAAGACAGTTGACAGGAATAGCTTTGTTGATGCCAGGAGTGGACATCTTAAAAATTGGAAGAACAATATTCCTTTTAGTCAATACACTCGAGTGAGACGTAACTGCTCTAAAATAACAGATTTTGATAGCGAAGCTGAAACACTAGACAAGAAATTTTTAGAGAAAGGTTATGAGAACGAATTATTAAAAACAGCTAAGTTAAGGGCTAGAAATCTAGATAGGAATAGACTCCTTAATAATACCATTAAGTATCAGACTAACAGTGCGGAGGTTAACAACCAAACAAGGTTTATAACCACCTATAGCGAAGGAGCGGGTATAATAAAGACGGTAATGAACAAACACTGGGGAATACTCAAGTCTGATCCAATCTTAAGTCAAATTATAACAGACAAACCTTGCATTACGTTTAGAAAAAATCGAAACTTGAAAAACCATCTAGCTCCCAGTAAACTGAGAAAAAGGGAAGATAATGATCTAATAACGAATGAAAGTAAAAACACCTTAAGCAATTGGTTATCTATTCCAACTGGCACTTACAAATGTAATAAGAGTAAATGTAACATGTGTTCCTTTGTCAGAAAAGGTAATAGGTTCAGTAATGCTGATGGTACAGAACAATTTGAGATCAAACACAGATGCAATTGTGAATTGACATACACGGTTTATCTGCTAAGATGCAGTTGTGATCTGATTTACATTGGTCGTACCAAAAGAAAGACTAGAACAAGGTTCAACGAACATCTGTATAAAATTAAAAATGGTTTTAAAAAACACAGTGTACCCAATCATTTTCTATTGGTCCATGGCAGTAACCCGAGAGGTTTAGAAGTACAAATAATAGATTGGATACCACCAAGTTATCCCAACAGACTGAGAATCTTAAGACAACGAGAAACTGAATGGATTTATAAGTTAAAGAGTTTGAATCCTTCAGGTCTCAATATTGACTTAGACGTACAGGCTTTCTTATGAATAAATGTAGTTCTCTAGTTTATATGTGACCTTCAATATTTTAATATTTTAATATTCTAAATATCTTAACAAAATTTATTTTTAGTATCTGAGTCTATGAATTTTCCCTTTTGTTGGTTTCCAAAAAGAACTTTTTTTACCTGCCGAATTTTCGATCTATATATTTGTGTATCAATTTTTGTATGATCTTCGTATAACAACATGAATTTACTTATGTGTATTTCTTATCGTTACAGGGTTTATATCAATATCCAGTACACTTTGAATATTTTATTTCTCATGTTTTAAATGTATCCATAAAGTATTTTACTATGCATATTTTTTATGTACACTATGTTTTATTAAATTATATTTCTGTACTTAGGATGTCTGTTTACGATCTCTATGAATTTGTTTTTTTATATAAAAAAATCATTATCATATGTTATGTTTTTTATACAATTTTTGTACACAATGTATTTATCTTTTTGTATTTGTCTTTTTGTATTTATCTTTTAATGTTTTAAATTGTGTGCTCGAATATTTCTGTAAATATATCCAGCTAGCGCATAAATATATTACTGAGTATAATCAATTGTTACCCTATGAATTAGTATATAACATGTATGAATTGCCTTTACGGTAGAAACAGTCAATCAGCTGTTCAAAAGGGTGTGTACGTAGACCGCATCGGGATTGGTGTGTACCATTAGCCAATCAGGTGGAAGTCACCTGCCACCTAGAGAGTGTATTTGTAAGTGCTTAAATCAATTAGCCACATACTTGATTTTGAATTTAAAATAGAACTCCATAAGTTAGGTAATTGTAATTATCCTCTCAATGTAATATGTAATGCTTTCACATATACAAAGTTAAATCTATTTTTCTCTGCGCTGCCAAACACGCGCAAACAATATTTTGTAGTTATATCTGCAAATCACTTTTAGGTCAATAAGTCATTTTGTGTAGCTTAGTTACTATATAGTGTGCACTGGAAGAGTCTAGCAGTTAGTCTTCTGAAAAATCTGTATTGATCTGTGACTCTAGCTAAGTCTGACACAACCCAGACTATACAACAAATTAACTGCTTGGAGCGAAAAGTATTATTGGAAATGCTAAATCACAAACGGGCCAGTGTCTGGCAAGTTAAAAATAGAGCGCCCAAATGCTCACGATAGTCCCCTAAGGCATTTCACCCCTCCAGGCTTTGTCAAAGGCAGCAAGCCACCGTTTCTTGGGGGATATAAATCTTTCATACCGGAAGTCCCGCTCTATCTCATCTGTGAAAGGTTGGAAATGAGTATTTTCCAGGTAAGTATTTAGTTTTAAATAGGAATAATTTAGTTTATTATAGTAATTTTATTTTGATTTATTTTAATTATATTTAAGTTAGGGGGAGTAAGGTTTAGGGTTAGACTTAGGTTTAGGGGTTAATAACTTTAATATAGTGGTGGCGATGTTGGGGGCAGCAGATTAGGGGTTAATAAATGTAGGTAGGTGGCGTCGATGTTAGGGTCGGCAGATTAGGGGTTAATAATATTTAACTAATGTTTGCAAGGTGGGAGTGCGGCGGTTTAGGGGTTAATATATTTTTTATAGTGGCGGCGATGTCCGGTTCGGCAGATTAGGGCTTAAAAAATGTATTTTAGTGTTTGCAATGTGGGAGGGCCTCGGTTTAGGGGTTAATCGGTAATTTATGGGTGTTAGTGTACTTTTTAGCACTTTAGTTAAGATTTTTATGCTACGCCGTTGTAGTTTAAAACTCTTAACTACTGACTTTAAAATGCGGTACCAGTCTTGACAGGAGAGGGTGTACCGCTCACTTTTTGGCAGACTCGTAATACCGGCGCCATGCAAGTCCGATTGAAAATATAGGATACGCAATTGACGTAAGTGGATTTGTGGTATTTCCAAGTCTGGCCAAAAAAGTGAGCGGTACACCTGTACCTTCAAGACTCGTAATACCAGCGGGCGTTAAAAAGCAGCGTTGGGACCGGCTAACACTGCTTTTTAAGCCTAACGCCAAACTCTTAATCTAGCCGAAGGTAAATTAAACAGGGATATTAGTAACTTCACTAACAACAAAGTATATAAATGGCACAAAAATGGTTTCTACAGAAATACCAACAAAAACCCTAGGGTGAATATCATTGAAAGTGACATTTCAGACACAGATGGGGAAGAAGGGAGTTCCACTAGCAATCCTTCTAATCACATGCCACCACCTCAATCCACCCCACTAGCACCTAGATCCTCAAGTAGAAACAAGAGAAATGATTTTTTAGATGCAGGAGAGCTAGGAGGGGGACACGCAGAGGGGGGAGGAATAAGCAAAAAAACCGCCAGAGGCCGAACCAGCCATCAGAGAGGCCAACAGGGTCATTGGAGACCACCCAAGAGGGAACAGAGTCCCTTCTCACAGATCCGACTGAATCATTGAGAGTAATTAACTTGTCCAAACTAACGCTAACAACGGATCATATTTCAGAATTATCTAAAGGTCTGTCCTTTTGTCCAGCAAGCGATATTGACAAATTTGAAGTCATTAAAGATGTGCAGTTATACATAAGAAAACTATTACTTAAGAAACATTTCTCATCTCACCCCAATGAAGAAGGATGGTCAGAAGAAGAACTTGTAACTCTAAATGATCTAGAAGATTTATTAAGTGAATCAGAATCCAAAACATCAGATAAGTGGAGGGACAAAGTGAAAAACAAATCCACGTTTGTACCAAAAATATTAATACTCCACAAATAGAGATGTTTAGAGATCTAGTCTATTGTGACATTACATCTCTGAGATTATCTCCAAAAAAACATAATTTATCATGCAAAGAACATCTGGTGGTACAGGAAATGAAACAATGGGATGAAGTGGTAATACGCGGATCTGACAAAGGTGGTAATATTGTCATCTGGCCGATAGACATGTATTTAAAAAAGCATATAAACAACTAAAGGATAAAACATGCTATACAAGACTGCTCTATAACCCTATGGAGAGCTATTTAAAAATCTATTCTAATAAGATCAATAAGGCTTCAAAGAAGGGGTGATTACGGTAAAGGAAAAGAAAATCCTTAGTGTAGGAAAACCTAAGGTTGCAACATTTTATATGATACCCAAAATACACAAAAATGCACAAATGCACAAAACCCACCAGGTAGACCCACCAATCGGGCATAGATTGCCTAACAGAAAAAGCGAGTGAATACATAGATTATAGATTACGTCAATGCGTGGAAGAATTACCATCCTATGTGCAAGACACGATGCAAGTATTACAAAGATTAACTCTTATATGATACCACTTGGCTAGTCACCACCGATGTGGAGTCCATATATACGTCAATAAATCATAAGCATGGCTTACAAGCCATAAAATATTTCCTGGACGTAATTCAGAAGAAAATATGGAACATGACAATTTAATTTTAAAACTTGTGGACTTTGTATTAAATTTCAACTTATTCACTTTTAAAGGTCAATTCTTTCTCCAAACCAGAGGTACAGCCATGGCACCAGCTGTGCTCCTACATATGCCAACTTATTTCTTGGGTGGTGGGAGACTGAATATGTCTTCACAGAAGACAATCAAAGATATACAGACCACATCCCCCTTTGGATTTGTTTCATTGACGATATCTTTTTCATTTGGGAGGGTTCATATACAGAATTACAAAAGTTTCTTACTGATTTAAATCAGAACCAACTAAACAAAAAATTGACACATGAAGAGAGTTTATCCAAAGTCAATTTTTTGGATATAACGATCTGTAAAGATACAGAAGGACTTATAACCACAGATCTATATAGGAAACCGAGAGCTACAAACAGTTTACTACAAAGTACGAGTGCACATGCTCCTGGCACAATGAGAGGTCTACCCACGGGCAAATTTTTGAGACGACGCCAGAACTGTTCAGGGGAACACACATATAACATTAGGGCAGTAGAACTAGAAGAGAGATTATTCAAAAGGGGTTACAGTAAACGGATTATCAAAAGGGCCAAATACAGAGCTCTGCATACACAAAGACAGAATTTACTTTTCAAAAAGACCAAAAGTAACCCCAATATACCTAGAATGATTATGACATAATAGTCAAACCCCTCAGATCATAAAAATAATAAAAAAACATTGGAACATCCTGATGATAGATCCAACATTAAAAACCACCCTGGGAGAAAGACCCTCAATTGGATACAGGAGAACTAAAAATGTCAAAGACTTGGTAACCAGTAGCCACTTTCAGAGGAAGAGAACAGTGTCAGCATTCAACCCAGGAGCACACAAATTGGGAATTGTAGCACATGCAAGTATATGCGCAATACAGAAACCATCACTGACAGATTTGGGAAAAGTCACAAAATTAAACGTTACATCAGTTGCGTTACGCTGTAAGTGCAATTTATTCTATGTTGGTATGACATCAAGGAAGCTTCGTTTGAGACTTATGGAAACTTTGAGAAATTTAAAAAATGCAGCCAAAGACAAAGAAGAACAAGAAAATGGAAAGCAGCGCTTTACATGTAAATTTACAATATTACCACTAGTCTTAGGTACAGACTTATCCTCTGTGGAACCAAGAGGAATACAGGTGTTTCCACCCACAATTAATGTTCTTTGCAACTCGATCCTAATGTAGCCACTCTCGTCCTGTGTCTCTCTCCCCACACTGGATAATGACGTGATCAGAAATTAGCTGTGAAGTAAGAACAGCGCAGAAGAACCGAGATTCAAGGTAGTAGTTTTATTAGCACATATACAAGACACAATACAATTCCTACTTACAAACGGTAGGTTTTAAAAGAGCCTTTCACAATCTATGATGTGAACAATTCTTTTATCCAGAAGCAAGGAAGACCACAGCCGGCGGATATGTCTCACTTTTCATCAAGGAGCTGCACACAGCTTGGGTCACAGTGGGAGGCTTTATCCAATCCCTTCTTTAAAACAGGTAGATAGCTCGACGCATTTCCCCCGGTGTACGCCCGGGCTTTATCAAGAGCAGAATGTTATGCTTAATAGATTGTTCGCATTTAAAGTTGGTGCTTCCACCTGATTGGCTAATGGTACACACCAATCCCGATGCGGTCTACGTACACACCCTTTTGAACAGCTGATTGACTGTTTCTACCGTAAAGGCAATTCATACATGTTATATACTAATTCATAGGGTAACAATTGATTATACTCAGTAATATATTTATGCGCTAGCTGGATATATTTACAGAAATATTCGAGCACACAATTTAAAACATTAAAAGATAAATACAAAAAGACAAATACAAAAAGATAAATACATTGTGTACAAAAATTGTATAAAAAACATAACATATGATAATGATTTTTTTATATAAAAAAACAAATTCATAGAGATCGTAAACAGACATCCTAAGTACAGAAATATAATATAATAAAACATAGTGTACATAAAAAATATGCATAGTAAAATACTTTATGGATACATTTAAAACATGAGAAATAAAATATTCAAAGTGTACTGGATATTGATAAAAAAAAGTTCTTTTTGGAAACCAACAAAAGGGAAAATTCATAGACTCAGATACTAAAAATAAATTTTGTTAAGATATTTAGAATATTAAAATATTAAAATATTGAAGGTCACATATAAACTAGAGAACTACATTTATTCATAAGAAAGCCTGTCTAAGTCAATATTGAGACCTGAAGGATTCAAACTCTTTAACTTATAAATCCATTCAGTTTCTCGTTGTCTTAAGATTCTCAGTCTGTTGGGATAACTTGGTGGTATCCAATCTATTATTTGTACTTCTAAACCTCTCGGGTTACTGCCATGGACCAATAATATAATAATAAAGTTATAGTGAAAAATCATAGGAAGACAGTTGACAGGAATAGCTTTGTTGATGCCAGGAGTGGACATCTTAAAAATTGGAAGAACAATATTCCTTTTAGTCAATACACTCGAGTGAGACGTATTTTTAGTATCTGAGTCTATGAATTTTCCCTTTTGTTGGTTTCCAAAAAGAACTTTTTTTACCTGCCGAATTTTCGATCTATATATTTGTGTATCAATTTTTGTATGATCTTCGTATAACAACATGAATTTACTTATGTGTATTTCTTATCGTTACAGGGTTTATATCAATATCCAGTACACTTTGAATATTTTATTTCTCATGTTTTAAATGTATCCATAAAGTATTTTACTATGCATATTTTTTATGTACACTATGTTTTATTATATTATATTTCTGTACTTAGGATGTCTGTTTACGATCTCTATGAATTTGTTTTTTTATATAAAAAAATCATTATCATATGTTATGTTTTTTATACAATTTTTGTACACAATGTATTTATCTTTTTGTATTTGTCTTTTTGTATTTATCTTTTAATGTTTTAAATTGTGTGCTCGAATATTTCTGTAAATATATCCAGCTAGCGCATAAATATATTACTGAGTATAATCAATTGTTACCCTATGAATTAGTATATAACATGTATGAATTGCCTTTACGGTAGAAACAGTCAATCAGCTGTTCAAAAGGGTGTGTACGTAAACCGCATCCGGATTGGTGTGTACCATTAGCCAATCAGGTGGAAGCACCGACTTTAAATGCGAACAATCTATTAAGCATAACATTCTGCTCTTGATAAAGCCCGGGCGTACACCGGGGGAAACGCGTCGAGCTATCTACCTGTTTTAAAGAAGGGATTGGATAAAGCCTCCCACCGTGACCCAAGCTGTGTGCAGCTCCTTGATGAAAAGTGAGACATATCCGCCGGCTGTGGTCTTCCTTGCTTCTGGATAAAAGAATTGTTCACATCATAGATTGTGAAAGGCTCTTTTAAAACCTACCATTTGTAAGTAGGAATTGTATTGTGTCTTGTATATGTGCTAATAAAACTACTACCTTAAATATCGGTTCTTCTGCGCTGTTCTTACTTCACAGCTAATTTCTAAAGACAAAGAAGAACTCAAAATTTTAACAAGTGTAGCTGCCCATTTTTTAAAATTTCATAACTCCAATCAAAATAATCTGCAATGCTGGGGTATTGAGAAAGTTAGCCTGGGCATGAGAGGAGGCAACTTAGAAACAGCCTTATTAAAATCAGAGAGTCGTTGGATCTACTTATTAAATGCAGTTCAACCATATGGGCTGAATGAACATAATAATTATTATGTTTTTTTTATCAATCAGGATTTTGAATGTTAGAAGAATTCAATTCAAATACTATCAGATCGAAAAGAATCATTATCATACATAGATTTTAATTTTTCCTGATTGGACACCTTTATCCTAACATATGAGGGCTAAATATAAGACATTAGTCAATATATGATATTTAATAGGGTTCAGCACAAAAGACTGAATAGGAACTACAAGATCATATTAACTCCATAAATAGTATGAATCATTACATTACAGTTTTAAATAATCATAACAAATTCTCAACATAACCTCACCAAATCAGAATTCACAGCATTAACACATAGCAAATTTTAATTTTAATTTTTATTGTTTTATCAACTCATCACGTTTGAAGTAAGTCTTAGTAAGATAGGCACTCCATAGGCTTATTAAATTTTAATATTTTTCACAATAATAAAACACCTCACAATTATTGTACTTCACTCACAACAGCACCAAATTCACTTTCTTTCTTTCCACTTAGATTAAATATATTCACACAAGGGTTTCACACAGACCCAATGACCAGTATATAGACAGCACAGCCCCCACACAATGGGTTTTCTTTTGGAATTATTTTATCACTATCAAATTCATAACACTTTAGATGTTCACATACCTTGGAGCAGTATTTATAACTCACACCAGTCCAGTTTAACACATTTTCAATAAGATATTAACTCTTAGAACAGTAATATTACACATTATATAATGACTTATTCAGAACACTTTCAAGTTACATATTAGAGCACTTATATTTTATTGCACTGCACTGCACTAAGCAACTTACTATTCCTTTCACATTAGCAATAGTCCAACTTATTTTCATATTAAGATCGTTAAGCAACTTTACATGTAAGATTGTCAATTTCACATTCAGTAGGTTTAATGATATAAATCAATTATAACAGATCTTAGTGGTTCTAACATAATATGTACATATAATGGACTTTAGATGTTCTGTAATAGATCCGACCAGTACATCATAATTGAATAGTGACAATTGAACTTGAAAATTAAGATTCCACTTATGATGAAAGATATATCATAATGGTTAATGCTAGTATTAGAATTGAGGTGTACAACATAAAGGAACTCTTTATATTAGAGTATTCACTCAGAACAGAATCTGTCAATCAGTCAGCAATACTCATTTCCAACCTATCACAGATGAGATAGGGCGGGACTTATATCCTTCAAGAAACGGCGGCTCGCTGCCTTTGACAAAGCCCAGAGGGGCGAAACGCGTTAGGGGACTATCGTGAGCTTTTGGGCGCTCTATTTTTTTTTTTTTTTTTTTTTTTGATTTTTTTTTTTTTATTTTAAACAAGCTTTATTTATAAAATTAAATCAGTATACATGTTACACATCATAATCATCAATAACACAGTCACCAATACAGTACAGTCATCAAAGTATATACAGCTCATGGATCTTCTTTGAAAAGAGAAAAATAACGTCAACAATCTAGGTTAGCGTCATATTAAGATCCGCATATCATATGACTCCTCTAGTTTCAACTTATTGCAGGATAGCATTGTGGTCTTATAAATGTCGGTATATGACCTATTTTCCATTACTCTAACACTTTTTACAAAGCAATAATTTGAATAATACAGTATATCATATATCTACCTGTGAGGTGTTGTTGAAGTTTGCTAAGTATTTCTACATGGTATCTGGGTTGTGAAGTGAGGGTATAGGTTGAATAGTGTCGGCTGTCAGAGAATGTAAATATTCCTCCCAAATAAAGGAGATGTCATGAAATTCCCCTAGTTTGCCCATTTTGATGTAATGATATTGTTCTAGCTTTAAGGCCACTGTCACTCTGCCTCTCCAAAACTGTAGTGTTGGTAGTGTGTTTTTCTTCCAATTGTAAGGGATATATCTCTTGGCCGTATTTATCATTATCGTCAAAAGTTGAAGTCTGTACATACAACGTATCTTGGGGCGAACATTGAACAGGAGTGTCCATGGTGTATGGGGGATGGGGGAGCCCAGGGCTTTTCCTATTTCTCTTCCTATATCTAGCCAATATTGCCTTACAGTGGGGCATGTCCACCATATATGTGTAAATGTACCTCTGTCCCTACACCCCCTCCAGCATTTTGCATCATAAGTGGGAATCATTTTCTCTAGTTTGTCTGGGGTATAATGCCATCTGCAAAGTAGTTTGGTATTCATTTCAGCGACCTGTAGGGATGAGGTTGAGGAGCTCATTTGCCTGTAAATCATGTCCCATGTTTTAGGTGAAGGGCGTTCGTTTAGTTCGGCTTCCCATCTTGTAACATATGTTGGTGGCTGTGTAGTCTGATGCGCTATAAGTAGTTTGTAAGAAATGGATAAGTTACCGCTACTCGGTAATATGGCGTGGCATATAGACTCAAAGGGTGTCAGGGGCCTAGATATGTTGGCCTTGTGCGGGTGCGTCTGATGGCTGTGTGAAATTTGATGGTATGCCATCCATTGTTTATGATCAAGTCCTAGTATATCTAAGACCTCTTGCTTAGTTTTAAGCTTACCGTTTTGTAAAACCTTATACCAATGTGTAGTCTGATTTAGCGTTAGCGTGTTTTGATCGCGGGTGTGAGGTAGGCTAAGGGGCTGGGTATCGTAGGCTAGTGGAGTCAGTGGAGACTGTAGGGACGAAATTGATTTATGTGACCTCAAAATCTTATTCCATACCTTGAAAGTTTCCTGAACTGTAATTGGGCATTCTGGCTGGGTAGTACCAGTATTCCTTTGATTGCCCGGTGTCCAGCATTGTCCTCCTAAGTGGGTAGTCCCACAAAGTTCAGTTTCTAAAGTTACCCATTCTTTGTGGGCAGCATGTTTGCACCAGTCCACAATCCTGGACATGTGGACTGCGCACTTATACAATTGTAGATTAGGTACCCCCAATCCTCCTTGTAATTTATTACGATACAAAGTCTGTGTGGCGACTCTTGGTGATTTGTCTGGGATGGGGACAGGGAGTACTTGAAGGAGGTAAAGGATTTTTGGGAGAATAATCATTTTTATAGAGTTAATTCTGCCTATCCAAGATAAGGGCTTTTGTTTCCAGGAAGCCAAAATAGATATGACGTGTGTTACAAGAGGGTCAAAATTCAGTGGGATTATTTTATTCAGGTAGGGGGTAATGTATACACCTAAGTATTTGAGTGCTACAGGTTGGTGTCTAAATTGGTGTACCATCAAATGATTTAACTCGTGTTGTGGAGTCCCTACATTAATAAACTCCGATTTGGAGTAATTAATCCTAAAGTACGACATCTCTCCGAATTCGTGTAAAGTTGCCATGAGTGCGGGTACTGAAGTTTCTAAGTGCGTTAAAGTTAGAATGATATCGTCCGCATATAAGGAGGTTTTGTATTCTGTGTGATTTACAGTTATGCCTTTGATATCTAGGTTACCTCTGATGTATGTGGCTAACACTTCCATTGCCAATATGAACAGTGTGGGGGACAAGGGGCATCCCTGTCGGGTTCCATTTTTGATTGCAAATGGTTCAGATATAAAATCATTTAATTTAATTTTGGCCGTAGGGTTATTATATAGTGCAAAAATTTTAGTGAGGAACTCAGTGTTAAAGCCGAATTTTAGGAGTGTATTTTTAAGAAAGGACCAATTTAGGCGGTCAAATGCTTTTTCGGCATCCATAGATAGGACTACAGCAGGGATATTTTGTTTACTTGCATGTTCTATAAGATTAATGATTTTAGTGGAGTTGTCCCTAGCTTCTCTATTTGGGGTAAATCCTACTTGATTAAGATGTATTAAGTTTGGAAGTACTTTGTTTAGACGGGTGGCGAGGATTTTGGCATAGAGCTTAACATCCACATTTAGTAAAGAAATGGGGCGAAAATTTGAGGGGGTCGTGGCTGGCTTGCCCGGTTTGGGCAAAACCACAACATGTGCTTCTAACATCGAGGGCGGGAATTTAGCCCCTTGACTTATTTCATTAAAGATTGTAACCAAGTGTGGAGCCAAATCTTCCTGAAAAATTTTATAATATTTAGTGGAGAACCCATCTGGGCCCGGGCTCTTTCCATTTTTTAGTGTTTGTATGGCCTTCTTGATCTCTGGTATAGAGAAGGGCAAATTAAGTTGTTCTAGTTGGGCCTCTGTTAGTTTGGGTAAAGGACAGTTTTTAAGGTATCTATCTAATGTATTATTGATATGGGGTAGATCATTAGCAGGAGATAAGTAATACAAGTCCGAATAGTAAGAGTGGAACGCCTGAAGAATTTCGGGGGTGGTTGTTAATGTTGATTTGTTTGGGGGTTTTAGTTCATATATGTGCGTTTTAAGTTTCTTTCTTTTTAGGGCCCTTGCTAGATATTTACCGGCTCTATTATTCTCATAATGAAAAAAACTATTTGTTTTATGCACAAGATTGTGGTGTTCTAATTGCAAAAAGTCATCTAGAGCTTGCCTGACTTTCGTTATTTCAGTTAGAATACTAGTGTCCAACGGAGAGTGCTTATGTAAGTGTTCCAGATCTGAGAGTTTAACGGTAAGGTTATCGTATTCCACCCGTTGGGCATGTCTTAATTGGGCTCTTAATTTAATAAATTCCCCCCTGAGCGAGCATTTATGTGCCTCCCAAACCGCAAATTGGTTAGAAGTTGAAGGAACGTTTATCTGGAAATATTCCTCTATGACTTTGTGTAATTTATCAATATGGTCTACCTTGTTAAGTAATGTATCATCCAATTTCCACAGAAATGGTACATCTGTATGTTCAGGCCATGTGATATGTAGTGAGACAGCCGAATGGTCTGACCAGGCCGTGGGGGAGATTACACATTTTTTAACCTGTGTGAGACCTTTTTGATTAGTGAGAAAATAATCAATCCTACTGTGTGATTTGTTGGGATGGGAGTAGAACGTATAGTCCCTAGTGTTGGGGTGCTGGAGTCTCCAGATGTCATATAGCTTATGGAGTTTAAGTTGCTTCCAAAAATATGTATGAAATTTCGTCCTACGTGCTAGGCAGGGATTGTTGCTGTCTAAATGTGGTTGAAAGTGTAGATTAAAGTCTCCGCCTATATAAAGTGGTCCTGTTGAGATGTCTAGAATACGATTAAACAATTGTACAAAAAAGGGTTTTGGCTTGCTATTGGGTGCATAAAGATTGACAAATGTAACCGGGCGTCCGTATAGGAGGCCCTTCAGTCCCAGAAATCGACCTTCGTTATCTGATTCTTGTTTGATTAATGTGAAGTGTACACTTCTTTTCATTAAAATGCTCACGCCACATTTTTTGGCAGGTCCTGTGCTGTGAAAATGTTGTGTATAGGTTTGTCCTAGATATTTTGGTATGTTTCCCTTTCTAAAGTGGGTCTCCTGGAGGAAGAGTATATCGGCCTGCCTTTTGGAAATGTCTGAGAGGGCTTTTGATCGTTTGCTTGGGGAGTTGAGACCTTTAGCATTTTGGGAAAAGAGAACTAGGGAGTGTGGCTTGTTAGAGTTGTTACAAGACATTATCTTGCTGTAAGTGCCAGCTAAACTTGTAAGTATTTAAATTTATTAAGCCTATAGTGACTGTACATATGGTGAGAATTTTTTGTCCCAGAGTAACATAGTTTGAATATGTATTAGCTTCATACAAACAATAAAAACAAACAACATATTTGTGCAAAGAAACAGTGTCAACATATTGCATAATAAAGAACTGTATAATTGTAAAAACAAACAAATCTCTAAGTCTGAAACCAGACATAAAAAGAGATATAACTCTAATGGGAGGAAAACAAACATAAGGTCCTTTATTTTGCAAACATAAAGTTCTTACCCATCCCAAAAATAGGGAAAAAGGTTTAAATATTAATGTCCTGGGGCCTATATGAACTTTAGGAAAGAGCCTCGCATTACTTCATGCGATATTAAACAGTTTTTGTTATGAGTAAGTATGCTGGATACGATACCTTTCTCGTCGCAGCTCACCAGTAATCAAAGTCCAGCAAACGTCCATCAGTGAGAGAGCCCGATGAGCGGGCCACACATAAAAGTATCCAGAAACACATATGTTATAGCTCTAGTCCTCCTCTGATTCAGAGGAACGAGTGTCTCTAGATGAGGGTTGCTGTTTTCCGGGGTTTTCTGTCGTTGATGGAGTTTTGTCCGGTCGGGGGACCTTGGTTTGCCATCTTGTAGGGTCAGTGGTTGATCTTTTGTTGACTCTTCTGTGGTCCGTCGTCAGAGGTGTTAAATCCATTGAATGGTCAATGCCTAAATCTTTGCTGAAGTTATGCATGTCCTCAGGTTTGTTACATATCCATCTTTTATTGTCCTGTATGACCATGAGGTGGGTGGGGAAGCCCCATCTATACAGGATTTTCTTGTTGCGAAGTAATGTTGTTAAAGGAGTAAATTCTTTTCGTCTCTGCAACGTTCTCGTTGAGAGATCCTGGTAGAATTGTATAACATTACCCCTGAACCTTACAGGTTGTTGTCGTCGGGATTGATTGAGAAGCATTTCTTTTTCAAGAAAGTTTTTATATCTGATAATAATATCTCTAGGTGGGGCCCTGTCTGGAGGCTTAGGCCGGAGAGCCCTGTGGGCCCGTACCCACAGAATATCCTCTGTGTATGATTTATCCTTGATAGCGGAGAAGAGGGCCTGTAGATATTCTGGGAAGTCTCTAGGTAGAACGGATTCAGGGACTCCTCTTAAGCGCAAATTCTTCCTCCTGCTCCTGTTCTCTAAGTCGTCTATCTTATTCATTAGTGCTTCAATATTTTCCTGTTGTGAAGTAGAGCTATTATCAATACGAATAATGTCTTCCCTGATTTCATCAGTTTCTGCTTCTAGCATTTCAACTCTAGAGCTCATAGTTTGAATTTCTTGCTTGAGTTCTGTGAGTTCTTCTCTAAGGCATGTTCTGAAAATTTCTGAAATTTCCTGCTTGGATGCAAAATGAGATAGGAGTGAAGCAGGGATTGAAGTCGTCTCCTCAGATGTAGGCCCGGGTGTAGGGCTTGGGGGCTGTGTGCTAGGAGGGAGTTTATTTTTACCAGCCAAAGTATTTGTGGGAGAGTGTTCTGTAGCAAAGTATGATGGCATCGTGTGGGTTTTAGTTGCTGGCACTTTGGTGATTTTATCTGACTTGTTTAGTCTCCTGGATGCCATTTAAAAAGATTGCACACTGTTGGATGAGGCAGTATAAGTGCAGCGCTAACAGCGTTATTGTAAAGCCCTGTGGTAATGGCGTTTTACAGGTGCTGTCCTCGTGGGCTAGGCTTGTGTATAAACTCACCCCTGTTCCGGCTTAAAAAACTGTGGCAGCGCTCCTCTATACGCCGGACTCCCCGCTCAGTCAGCTTAAGTTAGCCGCAGCTTTCGTTAGTATTGCGCAGTAATGTGGGCTGCTCGGGGAGCGGTGTGAGTGAACCGGACCTGGTTGCAGCGTCGGTAAGATGGCGCCTGTTGCGTGCGTAGTTTGGGTCTGTGCTGAACACTTTGTCGTTTCTCTTCGTGGCTTTTGAGTCTGGATGATATCCCCAAGCTCGGGGAATGCTCCTCTTTCCTGCTGTGGCATATGTGACCAATTTTGGCTATTGTAAGCCGCCCCAGTTAGTGCTTACAGGACCCTATGTACGGAGCTCCGGATTTATGCGGCCATCATGGTTGCTACCAAGCTCCGCCTCCCTGGGGCGCTCTATTTTTAACTTGCCAGACACCGGCCCAATTGTGATTTAGCATTTCCAATAATACTTTTCGCTCCAAGCAGTTAATTTGTTGTATAGTCTGGGTTCTGCCAGACTTAGCTAGAGTCACAGATCAATACAGATTTTTCAGAGGACTAACTGCTAGACTCTTCTAGTGCACGCTATATAGTAACTAAGCTACACAAAATGACTTATTGACCTAAAAGTCATTTGCAGATATAACAAAAAATATTGTTTGCCCGTGTTTGGCAGCGCAGAGAAAAATAGATTTAACTTTGTATATGTGAAAGCATTACATATTACATTGAGAGGATAATTACAATTACCTAACTTATGGAGTTCTATTTTAAATTCAAAATCAAGTATGTGGCTAATTGATTTAAGCGCTTACAAATACACTCTCTAGGTGGCAGGTGACTTTGATCACACAGATACGATAGTAGCCATTACTGGCAACTTTTATGTTCAATATCCTATCTCTTGCTTATTTTCATACTGAGGATACAATTAACGTATTATAATTCATATAGGAATCTAATAATTATAAGTGAATAGCCAAACATTAGCTTCACATTCTGTGAACTATATGAATAAAGCAAGGAATATATAGATGTAATAAACATTCTAAATATCTGTGTATTATTTAGTACTAGCATCTTACTGCATAATTCTATATACAGATCAAACAATGAGGCTCACACAATTATAGAGGCCATTATGGCTGTTTAAGGTCACGCATTAGCTTCATATGTAGCTACAAATTACAATGCACAAGGGAATTTATATGGTTTAACCAACAACATTTGACCTCACACTATCATTGTGGGCAATATAACAGATAGTACATATTTAGAACTAGCCCCTATGAGGAGTTATTCAAACCTAGATTAGAGCAAAACCAATTGTATATTTGGAACTGATTATAATAAATTAATATTGTGAGACTCAATTTGCAGCCAATATTATTAAGTGATTTACATTATACAGAATGAACTTTATGTAAAGCCATTGTGGGGAATTATATACAAATTTATAGATAGGCCTGGATAAATAATTAAACCCCCAACTACTCACTCATTAGAAATCACATGAGTCAGTGTCTGTGTCGATTTTAATTGTGTGTTACCCTTATTTTAAGATTTATAAACTAATAAAATTTATATTTTAAACCTTGTATCCTAATAAGTGCCCAATAGTCTGGACCCTGAGTGCTTTGTGTGCATACTTTTCAAGTAGTCTATCGCAATTCTCTAGCGATACTCTACTTATTGTTCAATTATTATTTTATGCACTACCACCATTTCCTTCTTTAATATTTTGTGATTATCATGTACATTATATGATAGTTTATAGTAAAGAATAAGGGGGAAATCCCTAATGGTGCCATTGTTCGTGTTGTAATAGAGCCCTAAAATCAGCAGGACAACAAAAAGCTAGTGATTACTGTCAGGTTATCAGTCTTACTATGGTGATCACTACATAGCTATAAAGACATGACACCCATTATTTGAATTGTGAAACTTCACGCTTTCAAATGTGGTAAATTATGATATATTATTATGGTGAGCGGGTAATAAAGGCCTCTTAAAATGCACCAGAATCCCAAAAATAGAACCAAATTTGTCATTGTTATGATAATCAGCTGGCAGTGAGTGAAAAAAGGAGAAACCCATTTGAAAGAGCTGGATTGCTACTTTCAAATATGGAGTTTTAAGTTTATGTACTCTGAACTTGTAATATGGAAGTAAAAAGGGAAGTGCCATGGACAGCACTCTACCAATGATAGCGCACCATAGCACTACCATTTTTATTCTCCACTTATAATCTAGGCCATATCATTTTGAACTTCGTCTAATATTGTCAGCATAGATTTTGACTGATCACAAGTTTTTTTTGCTAATTAAAGGACTAAGTCCCAACAAAGTTTTCCAAGATAGTGCAAGAAAATTTGTTTTCCAATTTCAGCATCGAAAATAAAAATGAAAATGACAAATACAATGGCATTGTATGACATTGTAGCTCTAGATATTACATTAGAATTATTTAAATTGTATAGTGTTTAATAATATTAATAAGTGAGATGTGCCCAATTAACCTGTTTTTTCCCCCCAAAATCATAGCGATAAGTGTTTTGGAAAAGTTAATATATTTGAAAAGGGGCATGATGAGTATAATGGGCATGTGCATTTAGTGGGTTATCTATGTTGATTATACTGTTCAAGTGTTTATTAGCCATTTTTTTGATCGAGGAGAAAGTGTTTTTGTGTGCAAATGCTTCCTCTATAATCAAGAAGAAATCTTGCAGAAGAAAGTGACCGTACCTTATCTTATCTGCAATATATTTGACCATTGTCAAAGCATAATCTTTAGTAATTTACTCTATTGAAACAATGGATCCTCTCCAATTTCACCACTCACTGTAAAGATCCAAATTTCACTGTGCAGAATAATGGCAAAAAAATCCTTCAAATACCACAACACTCTTTAAAACAGTCTACTCTAACTTGTGCATATTTGTAATATTTTTTTAAGTACTACCATAAATTTAACAACCTTGCAAGATTTCAGTTAGTGACATCTGATTGAGACTTTAGATACTTCTGAAGAAAAATGTTTTTTACAAGCAAACATGGATCTAGAATGCCAACAAAAATGGAACATCAAAGAATAAGATCTCATTTGTGTGAAAGGCATTGCTGACACAAATTAACTTAGTACAGGCATATTAAGAAAGTGTTTATTCAACAGGTTTTGTAGATGTTGAGGTCATGATTTTTGTTTTCTTAGGTTTTGCAGCAGTTCTTTATTTGCTGTGCGAGATCTCATGTATTTGGCCATTTAATACAATTAAATATGTAAATTACAGGAATACTCATTAATGAAGGATTGTACAAGAGCTGAAGAGAGCCTCAATGAAGCTAGATTATAGCTTAATAAATTCATTGAATATGGTGTTGTCGAATATTTTTATTGCAAATTTTTCCCATGCAAAAAAATAATGTTCCATTTAAAAACATCTTGGGTACCTGTGTGAAAATGTGTGGTTGTATTTGCACTGATATTGAGAACTTCTCATTGAGAGCCATTAAAATGCCAATAATTATCAAATTATATATTGTGGTTGACCCCAAATTATTTTCTATTTTTATTATTGCTCTTTTATGTCCCATGAAATCTGCTGCTCCATCCGGGTGCCACACAAATGAGACAGGGAAAAGAGGAGACTGCTTGACCTGGTCGTAACATTAACAAGACAGCCAGCAGTGGTGGTTCCAGAACGTAATACTTAGGGGCTAACAAAGGTGATGAAAAAGTTTACACAAATAATATATGGAACCTTCACAGCTCAACAGGGTTCTACACATGCGTCTGCAGGTGAATTGCACCCCCATAGAACTGCCACTGACAGCCAGGCTGTTAGAAGTTCAATAGCTGCACGTCCTTTGCATGGTACAAACATGGAGAAGCAGAGGGCATCAAGACGTATTTTATTTTATCTCTAAACATGGATGTACAATCATAATTTATAAATATAACACACAAAAATATGGTGTGTAACACACACCAAAGTAGCGCAAATTACCTGAAATTTGACAATATTATAACTATTATAAATAATATAAACCACTCAAAATCTCAGAAGTATGAGTAAAAATTTACAAATGTAAATAACACCAAGTCCGGTGATAAAAGTACATAGGATCTTCCTTATGCTTGATCCAGTCTGGTATATAATCAGATAATGCAAAAGGCTCCAGCAGCTCCTCTAAGACAGGTGATTCCACAGACCTTGATTGCAAGCAAGTTTTCTAAAAAAAGTCACGCCGAGACGTGACGAAACGCGTAGAGACCCGCCCATCCCAGAACCCTTCGTTCCTGTGAAGCCGCCCCAGCTCCGAGTCTGCAGCTAGGAGCTTGGAGGCTTGTGTGCCGAGGAACTTTACATTCAAGTGACATATTGTTTCTTATCAGCCCCGGTTATCAGTGCCTTAATCCCGGTGACATATACATCGCTTGTGACACCACATGAACTTTGTTTGACTACTTGGAATCGTTAGGATTACGGGAGAGACACGAGAAATCTTACATCTCCGTGACACAGATAAGAAGGATACCGGTTTGAGCTGATAAGTTTATGGTGTATTGGTTACACATATGCTGTATTAACGTTTTAATCTTGTGAGTGGCCATTTGTCGTGTGTATCTTATATTAAACTGTCTATACTCTGCATTTGAGTCCACAATCATAATTTATAGCCTACAAACTGAATAACTGATTTCATTAAGGTTTCCTTGGAGAGTTAGTTTTTAGTTATATTTAAATTATTTTATTGCTGTATCAAAAGCCTTTTAGTTTTTAAACAAAATGATTGATAAATTATGCTAGAAAATAGCATTTTATATAATTTAGAGAAAAAATATTATGGGGAGAATTCCCTGCAAGCTCTTGTTTCTTATTCTAAATTTTGGAGGACCGTGGTCTAATGCAAATCATGTTCCTACCGTATTCAAGCATAGATAAAATCTGTGTGAAATCCTTGTGAGTCATACAGACATAAACTATTCAAATCAAGTATTATGATACAAATAACATGAATATATTGTCACATAAGTGGCTCTTTTCCAATTGATTTCCAATTGATGATGACAATTGATTCACATTAAATATCAAACAGTGCCAAGAAGTATAAACACACACAAAAAATCATATCTACAAGATATCAACACTTGCAAAATTGATACAGATACCAATGTATACCTAACCGGAATTATGCATCTCCATTTCCTGGCCACACTCCACAATTGCTGTTAGAGGTTATTTCCTTTCCATTAACTCCTGTGCTCTGGTGTAGTGTCAAGAGGTGATTCATCCTAAGATAAGGACTGTGCAATGTCCTGAGTACAATAAAGTGCACCCATGTAGCACTCAGGCAACCCCAAGATCGAGATATGCTAGCAATTTCACTCTTTCAGTGTGCATGTTATGTGCCATCATACCATGCACATGCAGAATGTTAATACATCATTCCCTGAAAGCACTCACAATTTATTCTACTTCATCCATCCCTCATTGGCAGATTTGAGGCAGGAAAACCTCTCATTCACAAACACAAAACACACTCATCACTTTGGTTCTCATTCCCTAGCGTCCCGTATATCTGCACTAAGACCTGCACTCCATACAACACCTCACTGCTTACATGCATGCCTTCACCTACTTTTATTGATCTCACCTGCATACTAAATATCATCTCAAACACACCTTTAAGCAATTGATAAATTACTGCAGTTTTATAGTATTGCATTAACACATATGCCTTGCAACTCAATGCGGTTACAAGGAAATGATGAGTTCATATGGCCACATTAAAACCCCTCACATGATAATGATGGTGACTAGCTATAGGAATCATATAAGGTAAATGCTCACCAAGGCCTACTCCAATCTAGCATAACCACATGTGGCAAGGGGCATTTGTATGTGAGCTACCTGACTTAAACCATGACACTTTACAATCAGCCATGTATCTAACAGCTACTCCCATGCAATATGGCACTGCCTGATATACATGATACCCATTACCCTCCCATCACAACCTCACCAACCTGCACATGGGCTACTGCTCATACACAGAAATCACCCAACTGCTGGCCTTTGTATCTAGGGTGCTATATGTGGGCTGACGCCAAACCAAACACTCCAGTCCTCCCTTTTTGATAAGGCCTTTAAATTATTTTCCTCTCGCCTAAGGTGCAGCGTCCTGGCTGAACACACTTATCACTCACAATCCAAGTCTATTAGAGACAGACTATAATGATACCCACAATGATTGAGTGCACTTGTTTTGTACCCAAATTACACTTTGTGTGTTTAGATCAGTGGAACCTTGCTCTATTCCCCCCAAAAGGTAATTAACAAGATCATTACGTGTTGCTGTTAGCACATTCTGGCCCCAGTGAGATGGCCTATTGACGGAAGTACCACTGCATCTGTTTGTGGGCCCAGAACCTCAGGATGGGCATGTGGAGATTCTGTGGGACCGCCCTATATCTGGAACAAATGTTAAGATGAAATGCCATATGCTTATATCAAATCCTATGAATTAGTAGATATCCCTATTTTTTATTTGTATACTAGCAAGATATTTCTGAATAAACAACACCCAGATTAGCAAAAATAAATATTTGTATTTATTTCAAGAGCAAGGAAATCATTGCAGTGATTGCCAGATAGTTCTGACATTATTATTATATTGTTATTATTATTATTATTATTATAACAGATAAATAACATTACACAAACAAATGCTTGGCATATTATCCAAAGTATTGAAAACACATCTCCATGACTTAAACATATAAATAAAATGATTATGTTTTAACAAACACAGATGCATGTGTGTATTTATTACTGTGATACACTTGATGTTTTCTTGTAGGCCAGTCTGAGAGCAGTGATTTATTCATCTCCTGATATGATGTACGGTGACTGCGGCGGACTGTCCCTGATAGATTGTGTAGATATTTTGCCCATGGGTTGTAGCTGTATCTGCAAGAGAGAAAAGAGGTAATGGTAAGTGATACATAATATCCTGTGTGTCCATATTGCAAGGGACATTTACAATGTGCTTTAGAACATGTGAGTGTGTGTGTGTGCTACAAGGGGCTGCAGGGTATTGCACAGCAACGTGTTACATCCTTATATAGTATTCAAAATTGAACAAATACCTGTATCAGAGTAGGTGTTTGCAGTAAAGTAGCATAGATGGTCATTTGTTTGCAAATGTTATCCAGGACCTTTGAGGTTAAAAGTGGCTGTGACTTTTGACAGATGTATAGAGATGCATCTTCTTGACAAATTATCATTTTGAAGCCCTTTACAATGTCAGGAATGTGTTGTTGTAGACATGTTATGGAACTTTCAATGAGTGAGAGCTGTACTATTTCTCTCTAGCATCCTGAGAGGATGGACTTGGTGGGAAGGCATAATCACATTTGGTCTTTCCACTAGCATTTTTCTCTTTTTTTCATGGGGTGTTTTTGTGTATTTTTTTCGAGGTCTTGTCTGGTGTGTCTAATTTTTTGTGTCCTTCCTGCCCCATCCCTATATGACTCCCCTGTCTTTAGTGTCCTCTCCCATTGCCTCTGCTTTGACTACCTTAGACTACTCCTGTGAGTCCCCCTAGACTCCATCTTTGACTCTCCCTGTGACTGGGCACTTGACTCCCTCTTTGATTTCTCCTTTGCTCATTGACTCCCTCCTAGACTGGCAATGTGACTCTGGCAATGTGACTCCCCCCTGTATGCAATTAGTCTCACTTTTCCTGCAGCTGCACCTCTCTCCTATTTGATCCTATGTGCATCTGCAATGGAGGCTTTATTTTGAGGATGTTATGGTGTGCTAAACTGCTGCAAATTGGACATGTTGTTGATTTAGGGATATAAAGTAATGTAAAAAGCATGTCAATCTACCACGTTAGATTTGTATGTTTGTTGTGCAGTAACAATGTTTTTGGTGATCTGCAGCCATTATTTTTTGTCAGTTGTGCAGATGTGGTGAAATGGAGATCACATTTCTTAGATGTGTTCTTCTAGGAAAAGTTTTGTGATTGTTATGATAAATAAAAAAAATGTCCAATCCCACTTTTTCAATATCAAACATGAATATTGGAAAGATTGGAATTGAAGCCTTTGGGGTAGATTTATCATACCCTGGGCGGACATGATTTGCTATAACCAACCATGTCTGCCCTGCAGTGCTAAATGCCGACAGCATACGCATTTAACATTGCGCTAACATTTCTGGTGAAATGTTTGTGCAATGCTGCCCCTTTATAGTCTTAAGGCCGCTGCTTCTTAACTTCTGTTTCCGGTGAGCCAGTAGGCTCACGCAGAATAAGCAGTGCCCGCTACTTCATAAATGTACCCATTTGTCTGGAATTAGTATTAAAAAACCATGGACGAGTCTCAGACACAGAAATCCATAAAAAGTTCTTCTTCTGCTAAATAGAGATCTCTGTTTTCTAATTCTAAATCCTGGAGACAGTGGCCTTTTACATAGCATGTTCCTAACCTGGACTACAGTACTGAAGCAACTTTAATAGCTCCACAATCTCCCGTACAAGACATTTCATGTCTACAAAATGTGCTTCATGAAATCAATCTCTATCTCTCATAACCCTGATGTAAGCAACAACAGTGGTAAAACAAAAAAAAGGATCTAAATGTCTTTAGATAACTATATAGGTTTTGATTTTTTTGGTGGGTGTTTTATTTTTAGGAATTAGATTTATTTTTCATGATATTAATATGTTATAAAAGACAGTATTCACAACTATCATAACTGCATTATGGTTAACATTTTAAAGGCAGAGAAATGTATTTATGTAAAACTGTAGTGGATACAGTCTTGTATAACATATTATTATTCCAAAAAATACATCTTGTCAGCATGAAGAGAGTATCTAGGAAGAAGAGGGGCCACCACCATAGAGGAGCAGCCGTCTCCACCGACATGGAGTTCCACTGCAGCCATACCATGGAGGACCATCATCATCTGATGAAGAAAAGAAGACTTTTTTTTTGGGGGAGGGGGTTGGCCGTCTTGAATATTTTAAGTATTTTCGTCGCCAGGATGGATGTGGATTGCATCTGATGAAGAAGAGGACCCTTCTTTTTTTATATATATTTTTTTTATTATGGCTTCCTGGATTTTTTGGATTTTTTTTCTTCAGGATTGTTTGTATTAAATCTGATGAAGATGTCTGAGGGTGAATTAAAATATTTGTTGTGTTTTGCTGTTTACTGCTATTTTGTTTAATGTTTTGTTATCTTTGTGCTTTTTTTGGCATTTTGGCTGTCTTTGTACTTCTTTATTGTTGTGTACTTAGCTTAATTTGTTGTGTAATTGCTAATGTGCACTTAGGTTCATTTTTTTGTGTAATTGTTAATGTGCACTTAGGTTAATTTGTTGTGTAATTGCTAATGTGCACTTAGGTTAATTTGTTGTGTAATTGTTAATGTGCACTTAGGTTAATTTGTTGTGTAATTGCTAATGTGCACTTAGGTTAATTTGTTGTGTAATTGTTAATGTGCACTTAGGTTAATTTGTTGTGTAATTGCTAATGTGCACTTTGGTTAATTTGTTTTGTAATTGTTAATGTGCACTTTGGTTAATTTGTTGTGTAATTGTTAATGTGCACTTAGGTTAATTTGTTGTGTAATTATTTTTGTGTACTTAGGTTAATTTGTTGTGCGATTATGGTTGTGTACTTAGATTAATTTGTTGTGTGATTATTGTTGTGTACTTAGGTTAACTTGTTTTGTGATTATGGCTGTGTACTTTTGGTTAATTGTTTATTTACTTTGTTGTGTTTTACTGTTGTGTGTTTTTTGCTGATTTTTTTTTATTTGTTTAATGTAGTATATAAAGGTCACTTAAGGGGTTAATAGTGTAGAGGGGTTAGGCTGCGTTTGGGGGGTTAGGTTGCTTTGTAGTTAATAGTGTAGAGAGTTTAGGTTTAGGGAGGGTTAGGTTGCTTTAGTGGTTAATAGTGTTAGTTGTTAGGTTGCGTTGGGGATTAGGTAGCTTAAGAGGTTAATAGGGTAGAGGAGTTAGGTTGCATTGGGGGTTAGGTCGATTAAGAGGTTTATAGTGTAGAAAAGTTAGGTTGTGTTAGGGGTTAGGTTGCTTAAGGGGTTAATAGTGTAGAGTAGTTAGGTTGTAGGGGGGGTTAGGTCACTTAAGGGGTTAATAGTGTAGAGGGGTTAGGCTGCAGGGGGTTAGGTAGCTTAATGGATTAATAGTGTAGAGGGGTTAGGTTGCGTTGGAGGTTAGGTTACTTAAGGGGTTAATAGTGTAGAGTGGTTAGGTTGCAGGGGGGATTAGGTCACTTAAGGGGTTAATAGTGTAGAGGGGTTAGGTTGCTTAAGGGGTTAATAGTTTAGAGAGGTTAGGTTTCATTTGGGGTTAGGTAGCTTAAGGGGTTAATAGTATAGAAGGGGTTAGGCTGCAGGGGATTAGGTTGCTTAAGGGGTTAATAGTTTAGAGAGGTTAGGTTGCATTTGGGGTTAGGTAGTTTAAGGGATTAATAGTGTAGAGGGGTTAGGTTGCATTGGAGGTTAGGTTGCTTAAGGGGTTAATGGTGTAGAGGACTTAGGTTGCATTCGGGGTTAGGTCACTTAAGGGATTAATAGTGTAGGGCAAGGGTAACTGCTTTATTGGGTTGTTCTTTATATAATTAATGTAATCTATTAATTCTTCTAGGCTGCTGTTCGTACATGTGTGATATGGGTAAAAGGGATCATTTACATAACATCTTCAATGTAGTGGGCACTACACTACTTTGAATATATCACCAGCATCGCCACCCACTGAGATGTATAGTAAAACGCTTCTCAGCGAGACGCCTTCAAACACTGATTTCAGAGGTTTTGAATATATCACTGGTAATCTCATTCCCGCAATGGATCCCTTTTGAATATATTGCCACATTGCGGCAGTTTCGATCATCAGGACCCCTTGACATAATTCTGAGGTGCACCAACAAAAACTTACAGAAGAAGGTCACGACTCCATGAAATGCTTCAGTTTGTATTTTTTTTTCAATATGCCGATATTTACAAAATATTTTATTCTATAACTAAAAGACAATTTATAACAGGAAATTCCTCTTAGCAAGGGATTTTGTCAAGGACAGACTGAGGCAGGCAGCAGCATTCATAAGTAAACTGATACGCATCATTTATTATTGTAAATTCTAATTGCAATTTGTAATTTCTTAATAATCACTTACATTTTTTCTGTTGAACAATGTTAAACACATATAAGCAAACATTTTGCTTGAGCGCACATTTTTTGCTGAACTGAATTTCTGAGTAATTTAATTAAACAGTCACTGCTTATGTCAATACAATATCTGCTGATCTTTTAAAAATCTAACTTTCACTTTATAATCCATATCTCTATTTTAGTCATCATGTAGAATATGCAAAGGTTTAGAATACACCTTTTTAATGCATACACTTAAAAAATTATGTTTTGATGTGTTCTTGTATTATCAATTGTACTTCTTATTCAATGGGGTAGATTTATCATACCCCGGGCGGACATGATTCGCTAGCCGGGCATGTCAATCAACACGATCGTATAGGATCGGGCGGATTGATGTCCGCAACTTCAGAGGCAATGGACGAGTTAAGGAGCAGGGGTCTGAAGACCACTGCTTCTTAACTCTTGTTTACGGTGAGCCTAAATGCTCTACCCTTAAGGGCTAGATTACCAGTAGAACAATATTTTGCGCTCCCGCCTGCGCATTAACTTCGCAAGACAGAAGCTTATTGCATGGAGGGGGTTGAGTTTGTATTACAAGTTGAAAGTAAAAAGTTAGCTCAAGAACGAAAACCCAACACTCACAAAAAGTTGAACTTTGAATATTGCGACTGTGTTGACGTATTCTCCTATATAGACTTCACTTGAGAATGAAAACACCCATGATTGTGCGCTAACTTGAACGCATTTATACAAGAGCGTTAAATCCGACAAAAAATATGAATATTTCACATTCCAATGTTCTTTACATAGAATAATATGTTCTGTTTATTGTTAATGAAATATTTCTCTATATATGATGATTTTCTGGAAAATATATATCTATACATATATATATACAATATATATATATATATATATATATATATATATATATATATATATATATATGAGATTATATATAGGTATAGATATGTACAGATATACTGTATTTATAGAAATATCTATTTAAAAATACATAATCTAGAATATTTACAGCAAATACAGAGTTAAAACCATTATTAAATATTAATAATGAATAAATATGCTAATTCATGTTTTCAGGTATTTGATACATCATTTAAATGAATTTCTTTCTCTGGTTTGTTAGAACATATAATTTTTGCCTTATCAATCCTATGTTATTAAGCAAAGGGAATATAAACACATAGGTAAAGTACTGATTTGGGAGCTGAGAGCTTAGAACACATTGCGAAAAGCCTGAGTTTATGAAGCTATGGTCTGAGAGAACCTCTGGTCAACAGAAAATAAAAAATACTGGTCAATCTCTAGGTAAAAGGGGTCACACAATGCTCCCTTCAAAGCCCCCACTCATGATCCAACCATGTATATATTTAACAACTGAGCAGTCATTTTACCCCTTTGCTGCCAGTAACATACAAATCAATAGTTCTACCTCTTTGGTTGCCAGTAACACAGGTAAGCAAAAGTGATTTGACCATTTTGACTACCCTCACTTCTTTTTGCTCCCTATTTGTAATGCATTGAAACATATAAGGCCTTTTACATTTAGTTAAAACTCAGGAATTAAAAATAAATTGATATTTAAGCGTCTAGTATTTTTGTGAAGATTTTACTGGACTAGACTGGGAAAAGTGTGGGAACTCACCAAGACTTCCACCCCCCTCAGAATTAATATTGTTTTATACACACATACTTACATAAACACACACACACTGTATTTATATGTATATAATCTATATACTCTGATTAATAAAAGCAAATTAAAACCAATAAAGGGCTGAATGGTTGCCTTTGGGCCTGAGGATGGACACCCATGGTTATGTTTATACATGGCAGGGTTGACATTGATTAATAAGAACAAAAATACATAAATATAGGCAACAATGTATCACTCACCTAACTTATGTGTTGTTACCTCACTGGAATTTACACAATTATTTACAATTAATGTAAATGCATCTTTTTTTTAAAAAAAATATTTGTCTTTATTGAGGTTTCTGAAGAACATTAACAGAAATAAGAGTGATACAAACATTCGTGGATAAATCAAGTGTGTCCGGGGTTCCAAACAAAGGACCATCGATCACACTCTGCAGGGGTGATATTTTTATTTGTAATTTAGGATTAATCTGATACTGAATACTGTGAAACCAGACACACACTTTTTAGAACACATAAGGGGACATTTTTATATGATAATGTTGAATAATCCAAAAAGCTAAGAGCCTTAGTTACATTTTAGGAGATGTTACTCCCTGGCTCTCAGGATGTGTAAGGCTCTGTAATATAAACATCTGATATCATGATCTTGATAAGGTTTGTGTGTGCACTCACTCTGCAGTAAGAAACAATGACTAACACCTAGATTACAAGTTTTGCGTTGCAGCTTGTAATGCTGAAAATATGGCATTTCCAGCGTTAAAACAGCACCGCAACTATTACAAGCGTTGTCTGTATAGCTATACCGCACACCTTTTAGCCTGTAACGCAACGTCAATCCCAAACACGTAAAAATTATCAGCTAGATTTAGAGTTTGGCGTTAGCCATCAAAAGCAGCGTTAAGGGGTCCTAACGCTGCTTTTGGCCGCCCACTGGTATTTAGAGTCAGGCAGGAAAGGATCTAACGCACACTTTCAAGCCGCGACTTTTCCATACCGCAGATCCCCTTACGCCAATTGCGTATACTATCTTTTCAATGGGATCTTCCTAACGCTGGTATTTAGAGTCTTGGCTGAAGTGAGTGGTACACCCTCTACCGACAAGACTCCTAACGCCAAAAAAAGTCAGTAGTTAAGAGCTTTCTGGGCTAACGCCGGTTTATAAAGCTCTTAACTACTGTGCTATAAAGTACACTAACACCCATAAACTACCTATGTACCCCTAAATCGAGGTCCCCCCACATCGCCGCCACTATAATAAATATTTTTAACCCCTAATCTGCCCCCCCCCACGTCGCCACCACCTAACTACAAGTATTAACCCCTAATCTGCCGACCGGACCTCGCCGCCACTATAATAAATGTATTAACCCCTAAACCGCCGCACTCCCGCCTACAAACCCTATAATAAATAGCATTAACCCCTAATCTGCCCCCCCCCCCAATGTCGCCGCCACCTAACTTCAAGTATTAACCCCTAATCTGCCGACCGGACCTCGCCGCTACTATAATAAATGTATTAACCCCTAAAGCTAAGTCTAACCCTAACCCTAACACCCCCCTAAGTTAAATATAATTTTAATCTAACTAAATAAATTAAATCTTATTAACTAAAGTATTCCTATTTAAAACTAAATACTTACCTGTAAAATAAACCCTAATATAGCTACAATATAACAAATAATTATATTGTAGCTATTTTAGGATTAATATTTATTTTACAGGCAACTTTGTATTTATTTTAACTAGGTACAATAGCTATTAAATAGTTAAGAACTATTTAATAGCTACCTAGTTAAAATAATTACAAAATTACCTGTAAAATAAATCATAACCTAAGTTACAATTAAACCTAACACTACACTATCAATAAATGAAATAAATAAATTACCTACAATTACATACAATTAAATAAACTAAACTAAATTACAAAAAAACCCCTACTAAATTACAAAAAATAAAAAAAGATTACAAGAATATTAGGCTAATTACACCTATTCTAAGCCCTCTAATACAAAAAAAAAGCCCCCCAAAATAATAAAGGTCCCTACCCTATTCTAAATTAAAAAGTAACCAGCTCTTTTACCAGCCCTTAAAAGGGCTTTTTGCGGGGCATGCCCCAAAGTAATCAGCTCTTTTGCCTGTAAAACAAAATACAACCCCCCCAACATTAAAACCCACCACCCACACACCCCTACTCTATCCCAAACCCCCCCTTAAATAAACCTAACACTACCCCCCTGAAGATCTCCCTACCTTGAGTCGTCTTCACTCAGCCAGGCCGAAGTCTTCATCCGATGAGGCAGAAGAGGACATCCAGACTGGCAGAAGTCTTTATCCTATCCGGGCAGAAGAGGACATCTGGACCGGCAGGCATCTTCATCCAAGCGGCATCTACTATCTTCATCCATCCGACGAGGAGCGGCTCCATCTTCAAGACCTGCGGCGTGGAACATCCTTCTTCCCCGACGACTACCCGACGAATGAAGGTTCCTTTAAGTGACGTCATCCAAGATGGCGTCCCTCGAATTCCGATCGGAATTAAGGTAGGTAAAATCTGATTAGCTGATTGAATCAGCCAATCAGATTCAAGTTCAATCCGATTGGCTGATCCAATCAACCAATCAGATTGAGCTTGCATTCTATTAGCTGTTCCAATAGAATGCAAGCTCAATACGATTGGCTGATTGGATCAGCCAATCGGATTGAACTTCAATCTGATTGGCTGATTGGATCAGCCAATCAGATTTTTCCTACCTTAATTCCGATTGGCTGATAGAATCCTATCAGCCAATCGGAATTGAAGGGACGCCATCTTGGATGACGTCCCTTAAAGGAACCTTCATTCGTCGTTCAATCGTCGGTTGAAGAGGATGGCTCCGCGTCAGCTCCTTTGAAGATGGCTCCGCTCCGCTACGGATGGATGAAGATTGAAGACGCTGCCTGGATGAAGACTTCTACCAGATGAAGGACCTTCTCTGCGCACCTTGGATGAAGATTTCGGCCCATTTGGGTGAAGACGACTCAAGGTAGGGAGATCTTCAGAGGGTTAGCGTTAGGTTTTTTTGGGGGGGTTTGGGTGGGTTAGAGTATGGGTATGTGGGTGGTGGGTTTTAATGTTGGGGGGGTTGTATTTTTTTTTACAGGTAAAAGAGCTGATTACTTTGGGGCAATGCCTTTTAAGGGCTGGTAAAAGAGCTGATTACTTGTAATTTAGAATAGGGTAGTTTATTTAATTGTATTTTAGTTTAGCTAATTGTAGGTAATTTATTTAATTAATTTAATGATAGTGTAGTGTTAGGTGTATTTGTAACTTAGGTTAGGATTTATTTTACAGGTAATTTTGTACTTATTTTAACTAGGTAGCTATTAAATAGTTATTAACTATTTAATAGCTATTGTACCTAGTTAAAATAAATACAAAGTTGCCTGTAAAATAAATATAAATCCTAAAATAGCTACAATGTAACTATTAGTTATATTGTAGCTATATTAGGGTTTATTTTATAGGAAAGTATTTAGTTTTAAATAGGAATAATTTATTTAATTATAGGAATATTATTTAGTTTAATTTAAATTATATTTATGTTAGAAGGGTGTTAGGGTTAGACTTAGGTTTAGGGGTTAATAACTTTATTATAGCAGCGGCGATATTGCGGGCGGGAGATTAGGGTTTAATAATTGAAGGTAGATGGCGGCGATGTTAGGGAGGGCAGATTAGGGGTTAATAAAATTTATTATAGTGTTTGCGAGGTGGGAGTGCGGCGGTTTAGGGGTTAATATATTTATTATAGTGGCGGCGAGGTCCGGTCGGCAGATTAGGGGTTAATAAGTGTAGTTAGGTAGTGGCGACGTTGGGGGGGACAGATTAGAGGGTAATAAATATAATATAGGTGTCGGCAATGTTAGGGGCAGCAGATTAGGGGTTCATAGCTATAATGTAGGTGGCGGCGGTGTCCGGTCGGCAGATTAGGGGTTAAAAAAATTTATTAGAGGGTTGGCGATGTGGGGGGGGGCTCGGTTTAGGGGTACATAGGTAGTTTATGGGTGTTAGTGTACTTTATAGCACAGTAGTTAGGAGCTTTATATACCGGCGTTAGCCCATAAAGCTCTTAACTACTGACTTTTTTTGGCGGTAGGAGTCTTGTTGGTAGAGGCTCTACCGCTCAGTTCTTCCAAGACTCCAAATACCAGCGTTAGGCAAATCCCATAGAAAAGATAGGATATGCAATTGACGTAAGGGGATCTGCGGTAGCCTGGAGTCGCAGTAAGGAAGTGAGCGGCAGACCCTTTCCTGCCTGACTCTAAATACCAGCAGGCGGTAAAAAGCAGCGTTAGGACCCCTTAACGCTGCTTTTGATGGCTAACGCCAAACTCTAAATCTAGGCGTTAGTTTTTTTTTAATTTCACAGGTAAGTTTTTATTTATTTTAAGATAGGGATATTGTAATTTTAATATAAAGTTAGGGGGTTGTTAGGTTTAGGGGTTATAGTTTAATTTAGTTTTTTACGCTGTAGGGGGCTGGTGGTTTAGGGTTTAATAGGTTTATTTAGTGGCGGTTATATGGGAGGCCATAGGTTTATGGGTTAATACATTTATTATAGTGACAGTGTTGTCGGGGAGTGGCGGAATACAAGTTGATAACTTTGATAAGTGATGGAGATGTCGGGAGTGGCAGATTAAGGGTTAATAACATTATTTTGGTGTCGGGTGGAAGATTAGGGGTGTTTAGACTTGGGGTTTATGTTAGGGTGTTAGGTTTAAACGTAACTTTTTCCCCCCATAGACATCAATGGGGTTGAGTTACGGAGCTTTTCATTCCGTACCTCAGGTGTTAGTTTTTTTCTAACACTCTCTCCCCATTAATGTCTATGGAGAAAGCCTGCACGAGCATATATTCTCAGCCCTTGGATTTTGTGCGTTATGGAGCTTATCGCCACCATATCGCACGCACAAGAAGGCTTTTCAGAAACTCGTAATGGCAGCGCTATGGAGGGTGAAACAACGCAACTTTTGTTGCGTTTATTTTGCACCCTCTATAGCACAAAACACATAATCTAGGCGTCTGTTTTGCAAAATTAAATTAATCTTTCCTTTCTTCTTTATTTTCTGCTATCTGTCTTTTGTCCTTCTGTCTCTGCTAGTGATGCAGTGTAGTGTGAGTAACAGTGGCCAATTACATATATTTATCTTATCTAGGAATATTACTATTATTGATTACCTGTGGGGACTTATTCTGTTAGAGGGAAGATGTGGTGAGCAATAAGGGAGTGTTCATGAGACCTAACCACAAGCAACAGGCGTGGCCTAGAGGAAGGACCGGTCTATAAGAGTATGTTTGTTATTTGCGTTTTAATTCATGGGAGTTTTACTTGACCATCCAGGACACAAAGGTTGTGACTCTAGCTGTCTCTAGCTGTCTGGATCCCCACTGACTAATCTCTCCCGACACACCAGGATATAGAGGTGTGATGGTAACTGCAGGTACGTGATCAGGGTTAATCTTATCTGATGGGCAGGGACATTTAAAGCTGTTAGTCCGTAAACTGCTAGGATTGATTAGGGTTAAGGAAAATAAGCATAGGTTTAGAACATAGTTTTAAGCATAGGTTTAGCACATAGTAAGGCAACTAACCAAGATACCCCTTTTGAATGTGTTTACACTAATTGGCTACATTTTATAATAATTACAGCCATTGTTTTATCATTTGTTAAAAAGTCCAGTAATTTTCTGTTTTTCTTAGTTCCTACCTTTATGAAACATATTTTTCTTTTCTGTGCAAAATGAAGCTTCTCATAGCTTATAAAAGAGACAAGAAGTTTATTGGCAGATAGCCAGACTTGTTGCTAAAAAAAAGGAAAAGGAAACTTTTATTGCATTTAAAAACTAAAATGATATACACAATTTTGTTTGTTTGCTTTTTTAAATATGTGCTTTAAAAGACATTAAAATAATGATATATATATATCCAAAGTGAGGTATAGCAGTCCTGGTAACTCGTTAGCAGACTAATATGTCTCTCCTGCCCAGGGTGCTCTTCAATACAAATAAATTAGAACGTACTCTCTGGGTCTTAATATTTCTATTTTTATTTCAATGTGACGTTGAAATATGCTTGTTTAAGGACACATTGAAATAGAAATAGAAACATTAAAACCCGGTGTGTGCCTTCTAATTTTTCAGGATTATATATATATATATACATAAAGTAAAAAAAAAAGGTGCCGGTACTCTATGATACACCTCGGTGCTCTGAACCCACAGCACACACCTTAGTGGTAGTAAATTCCAATTAACTCAGACAGCACAGAAATAAAATATTTCGGCTAGATTACAAGTTTGGCGTTAGAGGCTATGCGGTGCTAACAAGCAGTTTATGCCCACTGCTCACTTACAGACAGCGCTGGTATTACGGGTTTTTACAAACCCGGCGTTAACCGCAAAAAAAGTGATTGTAGAGCAAAATGTTGTCCACATCAAAACAGGCTATGCCCCCTACTTATCAAGCTGTCAACTGGCGGCGTGGTTGGGGACGGCAGATTAGGGGTTAATAACATAATGTAGGTGGCGGCGATGTTGGGGGTGGCAGATTAGGGGTTAATAACATAATGTAGGTGGCGGCGATGTTGGGGGTGGCAGATTAGGGGTTAATAACATAGTGTAGGTGGCGGCGGTGTAGGGGGGCAGATTAGGGATTAATAACATAATGTAGGTGGCGGCGGTGTAGGGGGGTGGCAGATTAGGGGTTAATAAGTATAATGTAGGTGGCGGCGGTGTCAGGGGTGGCAGATTAGGGGTGTTTAGACTCGGGGTACATGTTAGGGTGTTAGGTGTAAACGTAACTTTATTATCCCATAGGAATCAATGGGATATCGGGCAGCAGCAAACTTGAACTTTCTCTGCTTTCAGATTCCCATTGATTCCTATGGCATCTGCCGCCTCCAGGGCGGCGGATTGAAAACCAGGTACGCTGGGCCGGAATAGTGGCGAGCGTACCTGGTAGAATTTTGATAACTAGCAAAAGTAGTCAGATAGTGCCAAATTTGCATTCGGAACATCTGTAATGACGTAAGCATCGATCTGTGTCGGACTGAGACCGATGGATCGTATGTTACGTCACAAAATTCTACTTTTGCCGGTCTGTAGCCTTTGATAAATAAGGCGAATCAGGTTCGCTACAAATACGCTGCGGAATTCCAGCATATTTGCGGTTGATGGCTTGATAAATAGGGGCCTATATGTGGAGGTTGCATATTACAAATTTGAGGAAGAGAAATTAACAACTTTTTGTTTAAATTGAGACCTGTATGTGTTGCAAGGCATTGTAATGTAGTGCTCTCCACTGCAGCATGAAATAAGTTAACCTAAAATGTGAGGGGTCAAGTTGACATAAATTGGGATGCTTAAGTTAGTTGAAGTTAGCATTTGTATATTGCCAGCATTTCAGACCCCCTTAAGTAAAGGTGCACTATAAAGAAATAAAGATATGTTATTCTCTGCTAATGGTAGTAAAACTTTTGTGTAGAAAGAAAAAAAAACTTTTGAAAGCAGACTATAGATTAGGTTTGCCACCTCAACCATGTTTTCCTGGACACTTATAAGTTACACCTGCTGCAGGGTGTGCAGGGAGTAATATGAATAGTGCATATAAATAGTACTGTCCTGAAGCACTATACATGTTCCTCCCTGCACACCCTGCAGCATGTATAACTCATAAGTGTCCAGGAAAACATGGCTGAGGTGGCAACCCTACTATAGATGGAAGGCAGTAAACAAAAAAGAATCACTCATGTTCCTGAGGACTAAATATCAATGCTGTGACTATCTGCAGCAATTACAGTTTGTAGCAAACCTGCATGGGTTTTGAGGAGATAAAGTATTCCAAACAATTTAAAAAATGACCCTCCTACTACTACAGTATAGCCTAAGGCAGTGATGGTGAACCTTTTTGAACCAGAGTGCCAAAACTGCAACACGAAAGCAACTTATTTATCTCAGAGTGCCAACACTGCAATTAAACCTGAATACTGAGGCTTTTTATTAACACAGGTGTCGGGCCTCTCATTGCTAAACAACAAATGAAAACATTAGTTTCTTGCAGCTTTCTTAAAACAAAGAGAGAGAGGGGAGGAGTGAAAGTTTGGGGAAGAGAGAGAGAGGATGATAGAGAGAGAGGGAGAGAAAGAAAGGAAGAGGAAGAGAGAAGGAGAAGAAGAGAGAGAGAGGAAGAGAGAGATAGAGAGGGGAAGAGGAAGAGAGAGAGAGAAGGAAGTGGAAGAGAAAGAGAGTGGAAGAGAAAGGGAGAGGGAGAGAAAGAGAGAAGGAGAGTAAGAGGGGGAGTGAGGGAGAGGAAGAGGAGAAGAGGAAGAGATAGTGGAACAGAGAGAGGAAGAGGAATAGAGAGAGAGAGGAAGATAGAGGAAGAGAGAGGGAGAGGAAGAGAGAGAGAGAGGAAGATAGAGGAAGAGAGAGGGAGAGGAAGAGAGAGAGAGTGAGGGAAAGGAAGAGAGAGAGAGAGGGAGAGAGAGGAAGAGAAAGAGAGGGAGAGGAAGAGAGAGAGACAGAGGAAGAGGAAGAGAGATAGAAGGAAAGAGGAGAGGAAGAGAGAGGGAGAGACAGGGGGAGGGAGAGATGGAGGGAGAGAGATAGAGAGGAAGAGAGGAGGAAGACAAAGAGGGAGAGAGAGAGGGTGCGGAGGGGAGAGACACACATGTAAAACATTTTTTTTTATTTTAATACTGGCACTATGTGCATACTCTGCTTATGTGAGGGCTGTACATACAAAATAACTACCAAGGCATGGGTCACTGATTTAAAAAAAAAAAAAAAAAAGCACAGTAAAGTGCTCTGTTATAGTTTGCTGCAGCTGTGCAACCCAAGCATATCCCTTCAATTCACTTTCTCCTCTAAAAAACATAAAACTTGTTAGAATCTAACAAAATTAGATCAATAAAATGTTTAAGCACATGCAGTCCACAATTAGATAAAGGACAAGCACTTACCAAATCCTGTCGTTCACACCTATGCAACATTTCCAGAATTCGTCCCTTCCTTACTCAAAAAACTACAAAAATACTTATTTCATTCCCTCATTTTGTCACGCATTGATTATTGCAATCTACTCCTAAATGGCCTTTCAAAACACTGCCTCTCCTCCCTCCAATCTATTATGAATGCTTATGCTAGACTCATCCACATCTACATCAGCTGCTCCGCTCTGCCAGTCTCTACACTGGGTCCCCATACACTCCAGAATACAATTTAAAGTATTAACCCTAATTTACAAAGCACTCAACAGTCCAACTCCCAACTATATTTCCTCTCTCATCGTGAAACATTCCCCATCCCATCCTCTTCGATCAACCGCTGACCTACGTCTCTCCACTCCTGTTATCTTTACGTCTCACTCCCGCCTCCAAGACTTTGCACGTGCTGCTCCTGTCCTCTGGAACTCTCTACCCCGCTCCATCAGACTGTCTCCAACCTTGTATAGTTTCAGATGCTCCTTGAAAACCCACCTATTCAGAGAGGCTTACCATCTCTCCTCCATCTCTCATCCAAACCAAACTAATACATAAACTGCATGACTCACTGCTGCAACTACAACCGATGTGACAAGCTACCCCCAACCTTATGTCTCTGCACCTAAACCTGTAGACTGTGAGCTCTCCGGAGCAGGGCCCTCTTCCTCCTGTACTAGATTTATTTAGTTTTGTTATGTTTTGTATTTTATCACAAATCCTTGTCATTGTATACCACTATCATTGTACAGAGCACTACGGAATTTGGCGGAGCTATACAAATAAATTATAATAATAACAATAATAACAATAAAATGCCGATAGCAACAGTGAATCATGTCCGCTCGACCTTTAATAAATCTACTCTAAATGTTTGAATTTACTCTAGCTTTAATTTTAAAAGGGGGCTGGGATTCGTGTTGGATGCAGCATCTCTACCTCCGTGATATCCAGTGTTTCCAAAAGGTGCCGGTATATACTAGGTGATAAGTCTGTCCAGAGGGCAGTCTATTTTTTTAAAGTGATATCCATCTATCTCTCTATCCATGTCCCTATCCCTATCCCTCTGTCCCAATCCCTCTATCCCTATCCCTTTGTCCCTGTCCTTCTGTCCCTCTATTCCTATCCCTCTGTCCCTATCCCTCTGTCCCTATCCCTCTGTCCCTATCCCTTTGTCCCTGTCCCTATCCCCCTTTCCCTATGTCCCTATCCCTCTGTCCCTATACCTCTCCCTCTATCCCTATTCTTCTGTCCCTATCCCTCTATCCCTTTCCCTATTCCTCTGTCCCTGTCCCTCTATCCATATCCCTCTGTCCCTGTCCCACTATCCCATTTGTCCCTGTCCCTATCCCTCTGTCCTTATCCCTCTGTCCCTTTCCCTCTGTCCCTGTCCCTATCCCTTCCCTCTGTCCCTATGTCCCTATCCCTCTTCCCCTGTCCCTCTTTCCCTATCCCTCTGTCCCTATCCCTCTGTCCCTGTCCCTATCCTTCTGTCCCTATTCCTCTATCCCTGTCCCTATCCCTCTGTTCCTGCCCCTATCCCTCTGTCTCTATCCTTCTGTCCATCTGTCCCTATCCCTCTGTCCCTATACTTCTGTCCCTGTCCTTCTGTCCCATTATCCCTATCTCTCTATCCGTGTCCCTATACCTCAATCCCTGTCCCTATCCCTCTGTCCCTGATCCCCCCTCAAACAGCTCTCTAACCCTCCCTCCTCTATTGCTGCAATCATAGGTACTGGCAGCTGTCTGCCAGTACCTATAAACCCCCTTTATTTCCTATCCTTTTTTTTATGTAGTGTAGTGGTCCCACCACCTCCCCCCCCCCCCACAATTGCCATTTATCCCCCACCCCAAACCCCTTTTCTGTAGTGTAGCTGCCCCATCCCTCCCAGTCCTTTTTTTTCTATTGTAGTAGTGCACTTCCACTCCCTCTCCTTCCTTCCCCCCTCCGCTGCTGAGCTGCCCACCCGACTCCCGCCCACACCTGCCGCTGACACCAGCAGAAGACCATTACAGACAGTGACACACACAGTTGTCAAGGTAAAATGTAAATAAAAAATTAATTATATGTGTCTAAAACAATCTGCATATAGTGTGCAGAATATAAAACTACGAATTCTGTGTGTCACATTATCTAAAACCTCATTGTGATCATTGTGCAATATTCATATCCCCACCTGTGTTATTATGCCTTATGGGAGGCGGAAATATGTTCCCATAACCTCCCCAGGGGTGCGCCAGAGCACTTAAGGGGAGACCCGGGAGGAGTGAGGGCCGTGCTGAGGAGACTGCTCTGGGTGCTAAGTAGACTGCTCTGGGAGGAGTGAAGACTGCTCCGGGTGCAGAGAAGGCTGAATGTGTGACCGGTTTTCTGTAAGTACAGATGGCCACAGGGAGGAGCTGTAAGCCCGATAAAATGGTAATCTGGCCCTAAATCTTTAATCTTGTTTTTTTCAATTTTTCAATAACTTATTTTAAGTTTTTCACCATACATTAGTGTATTATTCTAAGGCTAATATTTGCTTTAAATATATAATTCTATCTAGCATTTATCTACTGTTTAATGTCCTTTTAAGGAGAGATACTTACGGTATGTCAGTTTTTGAGAATCACGCTCCAAGCGAGAAGAAGGATAAGTTTCAGGATAGGAGAATCTAAGCCCAGAAAACTAGAGGAGGAATTAGGAGAAACAAACCACTCTAAAATGAAGCCATGATTCAGTGCTCCCTAACACAGAATATAGAGAATACTGATTACTCAGATAGCTAAGAATATAGTTGTTTGATACTCCCGAACCATATTTCCTGTAGCCAAAAATATATTAAAAGATTGGGAATTCAATTTAGTGGTAACAAATGAAAACAATTAAATGCAACAAGCATAGATTTTTTTGTGCTGTAAAAAAATGTACCTGGGCTAAGTTATTTAAAACCGGCGCTGTTACAGCAATAGAGGTGACCTTCAACGATTAGGAGAATCTGCTACAAAGATTATTAACAAAAGCTGCAGTGAGTGACCTTCCAGCAAGGGTTGGCAGTTATGTGGTGTCAACTATATAAGTGCTTACTGAGAGAGATAAAGAAAACAAAAATTACTGTAAATTGTTCTGTATACTGTGCAGATTGTGCATTAGTATCAAAACGTCATTTTTTTTTTTTAAATAAATCATTTTGTTTTAGAAATATCAAGCATTGATATACAGCATATGTAAAAGCTAGAGAATAGTTTTCCATTCCTAAGGACTCGGATATCACAAAATAATAAAGATCCAGCTACAACAAAAGCTTCATAAAGAGACAAGATACTAAAATGACAATGAAAATGATCAGGGTATTGTATTTAGTCCCAAACAAATGGTGATACAGACTCTATTAGGAGAAACAAAACACAAAATAAGAAGTCCTACCCAAGTGTTATTTGCACATAATTATCAGTTTCTCTGGTTTTACTATTTAATGGTATGGTCATTGAGAAAAATTAACATTTTTGTTTTATTCTATAAACTACTGACAATATTTCTCCCAAATTTCAAATAAAAATATTGTCATTTAGAGCATTTATTTGCAGAACATGACAACTGGACAAAATACCAAAAGAAAAATGCAGTGGTTTTTAGACCTTGAATAATGCAAAGAAAACAAGTTCATATTCATTTTTAAACAACACAATACTAATGTTTTAACTTAGCAAGAGTTCAGAAATTAATATTTGGTTAATTTTCAATCACAGCTTTCATGTGTCCTGGCATGCTCTCCAGAAGTCTTTCATATGGCTTTTAGATGACTTTATGCCACTCCAGGCACAAAAATTCAAGCAGCTCGGCTTCACATTCCAGAGGTTTTCAATGGGGTTCAAGTTTGGAGATTGGGCTGACTATTACATGATCTTTATCTGGTGGTCCTCTATCTACACCTTGATTGCCCTGGATGTGTGGCATGGAGCATTGTCCTGCTGGAAAAAACTATCCTCAGAGTTGGGTAACATTGTCAGAGCAGAAGAAAACTGGGGGTGCTTCAGCAAGGCTGGAATTGGGCAGATTTATCTTTGTGAAGGACACATGAATCAAGCCACGTACAAGGTTATCCTGGAAGAATACTTGCTTCCTTGTCCTATGACAATGTTCCCCAACTCTAAGGATTGTTTTGTCCAACAGGACAATGCTACATCACACAAAGCCATGTCAGAAAAGGTATGGATGGAGGACCACCTGATCAAGACCTTGTCATGACCAGCCCACTCTTCAAACCTGAACCCCATTGTAAACCTTTGGAATGTGATCAAGAGGAAGATGGAGGGTCACAAGCCAATAAACAAAGCTGGGCAGTTTGAATTATTGCTCCAGGAGTGGCATAAAGTCATCCAACAGTAATGTGAAAGACTGGTGGAGAGCATGCCAAGCTGTGATTGAAAATCCGGGTTATTCCACCAAATATTCATTTCTGATGTCAAAACATTAGTATTGTTTTGTTTAAAAAAGAATATGAACTTGGTTTTTTTGCATTATTCGAGGTCTGAAAACACTGCATCTTTTTTGTTATTTTGACCGGTTGTCATTTTCTGCAAATGCTCTGAATGACAATATTATTATTTGGAATTTGGGAGAAATGTTAGTACTTTAAAGAATAAAACTAAAATGTTTATTTTACCCAGACACATACCTATAAATAGTAAAACCAGAGAAACTGATAATTTTGCAGTGGTCTCTTAATTTTTTCAAGAGTTGTACATAATATAATATATGATTACGTCCAGAGGGTTGAAACATTTTAGCAGATTGTTTGTTTTTGTGATGCTTCCAATGTGCTCCATGGATGTCTTTTAAACTACGTTATTGATTAAAGACATTTTTGCTTTTAATCTGCTGACCACTATCTGCACTTCTTTCGTATTGAGAACCACAGCCTCCCAGACACTGTTCAGAGAGGTGTACTGTTTTCCCTCCTTGTAAATCTCACATTTGATGATGGACCACAGGTTCTCAATGGGGTTCAGATCAGGTGAAAAAGGAGGCCATGTCATTAGATTTTCTTCTTTTATACCCTTTCTTGCCAGCCACGCTGTGGAGTACTTGGACGCGTGTGATGGAGCATTGTCCTGCATGAAAATCATGTTTTTCTTGAAGGATGCAGACTTCTTCCTGTACCACTGCTTGAAGAAGGTGTCTTCCAGAAACTGGCAGTAGGACTGGGAGTTGAGCTTGACTCCATCCTCAACCCGAAAAGGCCCCACAAGCTCATCTTTGATGATACCAGCCCAAACCAGTACTCCACCTCCACCTTGCTGGAGTCTGAGTCAGACTGGAGCTCTCTGCCCTTTACCAATCCAGCCACGGGCCCATCCATCTGGCCCATCAAGACTCACTCTCATTTCATCAGTCCATAAAACCTTAGAAAAATCAGTCTTGAGATATTTCTTGGCCCAGTCTTGACGTTTCAGCTTGTGTGTCTTGTTCAGTGGTGGTCGTCTTTCAGCCTTTCTTACCTTGGCCATGTCTCTGAGTATTGCACACCTTGTGCTTTTGGGCACTCCAGTGATGTTGCAGCTCTGAAATATGGCCAAACTGGTGGCAAGTGGCATCTTGGCAGCTGCACGCTTGACTTTTCTCAGTTCATGGGCAGTTATTTTGCACCTTGGTTTTTCCACACGCTTCTTGCGACCCTGTTGACTATTTTGAATGAAACGCTTGATTGTTCGATGATCACGCTTCAGAAGCTTTGCAATTTTAAGAGTGCTGCATCCCTCTGCAAGATATCTTACTATTTTTGACTTTTCTGAGCCTGTCAAGTCCTTCTTTTGACCCATTTTGCCAAAGGAAAGGAAGTTGCCTAATAATTATGCACACCTGATATAGGGTGTTGATGTCATTAGACCACACCCCTTCTCATTACAGAGATGCACATCACCTAATATGCTTAATTGGTAGTAGGCTTTCGAGCCTATAGAGCTTGGAGTAAGACAACATGCATAAAGAGGATGATGTGGTCAAAATACTCATTTGCCTAATAATTCTGCACTCCCTGTATATATATATAAATCAATGGGTGGAAGGCAGAAAAATATTACTATAATTTACTAGTCAGGTGTTAAAAGGTATGTTAAATCTGATTTTTCCCACCACTCTATTGTTGGACAGTGACCTTCAAGCATAAAAACAATAATTTTTTCAGTCTGTGTCATAGAAAAAAAAATGTAACCAAATTTAAAGAAGCTGTTTTTAGCTGCCACATAGAAAAAAATATATACTTCAATAAATGTTACTCAGTTACCTCATACAAGACTACTGTGTTAGTGACACGAATATCTAAAAAAAAAACTTGCCGCAACACTACTTCTGCAAAAATTACAAGATTCAATTAGCGTTGTAACTAGATCAATGTAACTGCTTCTCATGACTAATAATGTCCCACAGCATAGAATGCATCCATTCTACAGGATAGCACCATCACAAAAAATGTTTTAAAAACATTACAAAAGAAACTAATAAAAAAAAACATATACGCAAAAAAACACTTGAAAAAAGTTCAAGAAAATAAAAATAAAATTAAAAAAGTGAAAAACAGATGACCTCTTTAGCTTGAATAAAGTCAGGCACGATCGTGAGATGAGACGCTTCACACATGTCTTTAAATTTTGCAATCTGAATGGTCATTTAGGTAAAAAAAAATCCCAGCAACGCCTTTCAAATTCTTCGAGGCCAAACATGAACTCCCACATTCAGCCAATTTTTCGCATCGAGGGTTGGGGGTTGTTAGCCAGACATATTGTGTTATATCCTGTAAGACTACTTTAACATAATAAAACTGACATGCTAATTTTTAACATTTACACACATTTACAGATCACATTTTGGGCTAGATTACAAGTAGAGCTATAAATTATTGCACCTCCGATAATTAACCAGCCATTACAAGTGAGAAAAATAATCAGCAGGCAACAGTACAAGTGGTTGGTTATTGCTACTGCGAGCTCCCGGTAGCAATTAGCCCTTATGAAATCAGATCTCTGATTAATTTTTTAAATGTGCCTCCAAAAGACAGTGATGTGTATTTTATAAAAAAATAAAGATAGCAGCATCTTTATTTCTCAATAAAATTACTGCACCAGGCAGCACATCACACTCACTAATAAAAATGCATTAACCCCTAAACTGCCATCCTTCCACATTGCAAACATCTAATTAAACTATTAACCCCTAAACCTCCATTCCCCCACAACGCAAAGTATCTAACTAAACTTTAAACACCTAAACCGCCATCCCCCACAACGCAAAGTACCTAATTAAACTATTAACACCTAAACCAACATCCCCCCACAACACAACTACTAAAAAAAACTACTAACCCCTAAACCTCCACCGCCCCACAGCGCAAAGTATCTAACTAAACTATAAACACCTAAACCGCCACCCTTCACAATGCAAAGTACCTAATTAAACAAACTATTAACACCTAAACCGCCACCCCCACAATGCAAAGTATTAAACTAACTAAACCCCCTAACCTAACACCCCTAACTTAACACCAATTAAAATACACATAAATAAAATTTTAAAAACTAATTACCTAAAAAAAAAATACACAAAATAAAAAAATTTACATTATCAAAAAAAACCTAACATTACAGAAAATAAAAAAAACTACCCTTACAAAAAAACAATCCCTAACAGTACAGAAAACAAAAAAAATCTACCCTTACAAAAAACGAACGAAATTATTCAAAATAAAAAAGTTATTCCTATTCTAATACCCCCGTTAAAAAAAAATAATAATCCCCTAATCTATAAATAAACTACCAAAAGCCCTTAAAATGGCTTTTTGTAGGGCATTGCCTTAAAGTTAACAGCTCTTTCAAAAACAAAAAATAAATAAATTATAAAGCCCCACCGGGATGAAGATAGAAGATGGACCAAGGCCTGGGTGAAGATTGAAGAAGATGGTCCCGTGATGGATGAAGATGTTTCGCCACCAATTATTAATGGTGAGTACCAATTTTGGGGTTAGTATTAGGTTTTTATTTTTAGAGTGGGTTTTTTTTTAGATTAGGACTTTTTTATTTTTAATGGGTTGAAAAAGAGCTCAATGCCATTTTAAGGGCAATGTTCATACAAATTCCCTTTTAGGGGCAATGGGTAGATTATGGTTCTTTTTAGTTAGTTTTGTTTTTATTTTGGGGAGTTGGGGGGTGAGGGGTTGTAATGTTAGGGGGTAATTTCTTTATTTTTTTTTGCAAAAGAGCTGTTAACTTTAGCGCAATGCCCTTCAGAAGGCCCCTTTAAAGGGACGGTCTAGTCAAAATTAAACTTTCATTATTCAGATAGGACATGTAATTTTAATCAACTTTCCAATGTACTTTTATCATCGAATTTGCTTTGATCTCTTGGTATTCTTAGTTTAAACTAAAACTAGGTAGGCTCATATGCTAATTTCTAAGTCCTTGAGGGCTGCCTCTAATCACAGGCTTTTTAAATTGTTTTTCACAACAAAAGACTTGGTAGTTCACATGGGTCATATAGATAACAATGTGTTAAGGCACAGAAAGTTATTGAAAATATTGCACAACACAATGCTAAACTACTAGTTTATTTTTAACTTACGCGTGCAGTATTCTGGCATAAGTTACTGGCAACACCAGAAATGTGTAACTGTGCATATTTCTGAACGTCGCCAGTTTGTCCGACTTACGCCAGTTTTGTTATATGGCGGCGTGTGTTATGTGATTCACCCGATGTGCGAGGTGAACTCATGGGCGACATTAGCTTCAGCAGTTGTATATAAGTGTATAAAACAACAAGTGTATAAAACAACAATTGTATAAAACAAGTGTAAAAGTGTATAAAACAACAAGTGTATATGTGTATAAAACAAGTGTATAAAACAACAAGTGTATAAGTGTATAAAACAAGTGTATAAAACAACAAGTGTATAAAACAACAAGTGTATAAGTGTATAAAACAACAAGTGTATAAGTGTATAAAACAAGTGTATAAAACAACAAGTGTATAAGTGTATAAAACAAGTCTATAAAACAACAAGTGTATAAGTGTATAAAACAACAAGTGTATTAGTGTATAAAGCAAGAAGTGTATAAGTGTATAAAACAAGTGTATAAAACAAGAAGTGTATAAGTGTATAAAACAAGAAGTGTATAAGTGTATAAAACAACAAGTGTATAAGTGTATAAAACAAGAAGTGTATAAGTGTATAAAACAAGTGTATAAAACAAGAAGTGTATAAGTGTATAAAACAACAAGTGTATAAGTGTATAAAACAAGTGTATAAAACAAGAAGTGTATAAGTGTATAAAACAACAAGTGTATAAGTGTATAAAACAACAAGTGTATAAGTGTATAAAACAAGTGTATAAAACAACAAGTGTATAAGTGTATAAAACAACAAGTGTATAAAACAACAAGTGTATAAGTGTATAAAACAACAAGTGTATAAGTGTATAAAACAACAAGTGTATAAGTGTATAAAACAAGTGTATAAAACAACAAGTGTATAAGTGTATAAAACAACAAGTGTATAAGTGTATAAAACAACAAGTGTATAAGTGTATAAAACAACAAGTGTATAAGTGTATAAAACAAGTGTATAAAACAACAAGTGTATAAGTGTATAAAACAAGTGTAAAAGTGTATAAAACAACAAGTGTATATGTGTATAAAACAAGTGTATAAAACAACAAGTGTATAAGTGTATAAAACAAGTGTATAAAACAAGAAGTGTATAAGTGTATAAAACAACAAGTGTATAAGTGTATAAAACAAGAAGTGTATAAGTGTATAAAACAAGTGTATAAAACAAGAAGTGTATAAGTGTATAAAACAACAAGTGTATAAGTGTATAAAACAAGTGTATAAAACAAGAAGTGTATAAGTGTATAAAACAACAAGTGTATAAGTGTATAAAACAACAAGTGTATAAGTGTATAAAACAAGTGTATAAAACAACAATTGTATAAGTGTATAAAACAACAAGTGTATAAGTGTATAAAACAACAAGTGTATAAGTGTATAAAACAAGTGTATAAAACAACAAGTGTATAAGTGTATAAAACAACAAGTGTATAAGTGTATAAAACAAGTGTATAAAACAACAAGTGTATAAGTGTATAAAACAAGAAGTGTATAAGTGTATAAAACAACAAGTGTATAAGTGTATAAAACAAGTGTATAAAACAAGAAGTGTATAAGTGTATAAAACAACAAGTGTATAAGTGTATAAAACAAGTGTATAAAACAACAAGTGTATAAGTGTATAAAACAACAAGTGTATAAGTGTATAAAACAACAAGTGTATAAGTGTATAAAACAAGTGTATAAAACAACAAGTGTATAAGTGTATAAAACAACAAGTGTATAAGTGTATAAAACAACAAGTGTATAAGTGTATAAAACAACAAGTGTATAAGTGTATAAAACAACAAGTGTATAAGTGTATAAAACAAGTGTATAAAACAACAAGTGTATAAGTGTATAAAACAACAAGTGTATAAGTGTATAAAACAACAAGTGTATAAGTGTATAAAACAACAAGTGTATAAGTGTATAAAACAACAAGTGTATAAGTGTATAAAACAAGTGTATAAAACAACAAGTGTATAAGTGTATAAAACAACAAGTGTATAAGTGTATAAAACAACAAGTGTACAAGTGTATAAAACAACAAGTGTATAAGTGTATAAAACAAGTGTAAAAGTGTATAAAACAACAAGTGTATATGTGTATAAAACAAGTGTATAAAACAACAAGTGTATAAGTGTATAAAACAAGTGTATAAAACAACAAGTGTATAAGTGTATAAAACAAGTGTAAAAGTGTATAAAACAACAAGTGTATATGTGTATAAAACAAGTGTATAAAACAACAAGTGTATAAGTGTATAAAACAAGTGTATAAAACAACAAGTGTATAAGTGTATAAAACAACAAGTGTATAAGTGTATAAAACAACAAGTGTATAAGTGTATAAAATAAGTGTATAAAACAACAAGTGTATAAGTGTATAAAACAAGTGTAAAAGTGTATAAAACAACAAGTGTATATGTGTATAAAACAAGTGTATAAAACAACAAGTGTATAAGTGTATAAAACAAGTATAAAAGTGTATAAAACAACACGTTTTTAAGTGTATAAAACAAGTGTATAAGTGTATAAAACAAGTGTAAAAGTGTATAAAACAACAAGTGTATATGTGTATAAAACAAGTGTATAAAACAAGAAGTGTATAAGTGTATAAAACAAGTATAAAAGTGTATAAAACAAGAAGTTTTTAAGTGTATAAAACAAGTGTATAAAACAACAAGTGTATATGTGTATAAAACAAGTGTATAAAACAACAAGTGTATAAGTGTATAAAACAAGTATAAAAGTGTATAAAACAACAAGTTTTTAAGTGTATAAAACAAGTGTATAAAACAACAAGTGTATAAGTGTATAAAACAAGTATAAAAGTGTATAAACCAACAAGTTTTTAAGTGTATAAAACAAGTGTATCAAACATTAAGTGTATAAGTGTATAAAACAAGTGTATAAACCAACAAGTTTTTAAGTGTATAAAACAAGTGTATCAAACATTAAGTGTATAAGTGTATAAAACAAGTGTATAAAACAACAAGTGTATATGTGTATAAAACAAGTGTATAAAACAACAAGTGTATAAGTGTATAAAACAAGTGTAAAAGTGTATAAAACAAGTGTATAAAACAAGTGTATATGTGTATAAAACAACAAGTGTATATGTGTATAAAACAAGTGTATAAAACAACAAGTGTATAAGTGTATAAAACAAGTGTAAAAGTGTATAAAACAAGTGTATAAAACAAGTGTATAAAACAAGTGTATATGTGTATAAAACAAGTGTATAAAACAACAAGTGTATAAGTGTATAAAACAAGTGTAAAAGTGTATAAAACAAGTGTATAAAACAAGTGTAAAAGTGTATAAAACAACAAGTGTATATGTGTATAAAACAAGTGTATAAAACAAGTGTATATGTGTATAAAACAAGTGTATAAAACAACAAGTGTATAAGTGTATAAAACAAGTGTATAAAACAAGTGTATATGTGTATAAAACAAGTGTATAAAACAACAAGTGTATAAGTGTATAAAACAAGTGTAAAAGTGTATAAAACAAGTGTATAAAACAAGTGTAAAAGTGTATAAAACAACAAGTGTATATGTGTATAAAACAAGTGTATAAAACAAGTGTATATGTGTATAAAACAAGTGTATAAAACAACAAGTGTATAAGTGTATAAAACAAGTGTAAAAGTGTATAAAACAAGTGTATAAAACAAGTGTAAAAGTGTATAAAACAACAAGTGTATATGTGTATAAAACAAGTGTATAAAACAACAAGTGTATAAGTGTATAAAACAAGTGTAAAATTGTATAAAACAAGTGTATAAAACAAGTGTATATGTGTATAAAACAAGTGTAGAAAACAACAATTGTGTAAGTGTATAAAACAAGTGTAAAAGTGTATAAAACAAGTGTATAAAACAAGTGTATATGTGTATAAAACAAGTGTAGAAAACAACAATTGTGTAAGTGTATAAAACAACAAGTTTTTAAGTGTATAAAACAAGTGTATCAAACATTGAGTGTATAAGTGTATAAAACAAGTGTATAAACCAACAAGTTTTTAAGTGTATAAAACAAGTGTATAAAACATAAAGGGGCATATTTATCAAGCGCCGAATGGAGCTTGATGCCCTGTGTTTCTGGCGAGCCTGCAGGCTCGCCAGAAACAGCAGTTATGAAGCAGCGATCACAAAGACCGCTGCTCCATATCCTGTCCGCCTGCTCTGAGCAGGAGGACAGACATCGCCGGAAATCAACCCGATTGAGTACGATCGGGTTGATTGACACCCCCCTGCTGGCGGCCTATTGGCCGCGAGTCTGCAGGGGGTGGAGTTGCACCAGCAGCTCTTGTGAGCTGCTGGTGCAATGCTGAATACGGAGAGCGTATTGCTCTCCGTATTCAGCGAGGTCTGTCGGACCTGATCCGCACTGTCGGATCAGGTCCGACAGACCTTGATAAATAGAGGCCTAAGTGTATAAGTGTATAAAACAAGTGTATAAAACATTAAGTGTATAAGTGAATAAAACAAGTGTATACGAGTATAAAACAAGTGTATAAGTGCATAAAACAACAAGGGCTAGATTACAAGTGAGGCGCAAATGTTTATGCAAGCCATTTTCATTGAGCTGAAATTACAAGTGGAGCGCTTCAACCTTGTGACCTCAGAGCTGTGGTTAACTGTTTTCCTAAACTAAAAAGTTGCACAAAACACTTAAAAAATACATTACAAAGTACAGTTACACTCATATTAACACTGTCTGATAAAACAATTTAATAACAAATATTACACAAAAAAGTTATAAGGGCTCAAAGATTGGAGAGCTCTGCTGTTAGAAATAAAAGGCAGGCAAATGGCTTTAACATTGGACACATACATATACATTGCGAAATTTGTATTTGTATGTATATTTATATGTTTATATATGTGTACATATATATTAATGTATTTATATGTGTATATATGTATTTACAGTCTTATACCTGTATACACATATAAATACATTAATATATATGTACACATATATAGACATATATATGTGTATTATATCTCTTTGCCAATAAGTCCTTAACGACCCGCACCGTACCCTACACGACGCTGGTCGTTAAAAGGATACTAAATCCAAATTGTTTTCTTTAATGATTCAGGTAGAGCATGCAATTTTAAGCAACTTTATAATTTACTCATATTATCAATTTTTCTTCATTGAAATGCTATCTTTAAAAAGCATGAATGTAAAGCTTAGGACCCGACCCATTTTTGGTTGAGAACCTGGGTTACGCTTGCTTATTGGTTGGCTGAATGTAGTCCCCAATAAGCAAGCGCTCCAGGGTGAAAGACCTAAAATGGGCCTGCTCCTAAACTTAGTAAATTAGAAAGTTACTTAAAATTGCAGATCAAGAAAAAAAAATTGGTTTAGTATCCCTTTAAGCAGTTAAAAACACGATACAGCATATTAATGCAATATTGATATTTAATAAAGTAACTAAGTAACTAAGTTTTAACTATGCAGTTACTGTAAATATTTCACATTTTCTAATGCAAATATGCTATGTTTTTTGGGCAATGGTGTCTGGGTTATTTTTCAACAGTTTATTTTTCTCCATTGACTTCTATGGGGAATGTTAAAATGTGATGGCGTTTACTCTATCTCGGGAGTTAGTTTTTTTTCACGTTTTTCGCTTTTGATTGCTACGGGGGGAGTAAATGCACATGCAGGCAAAAATTTAGGTAAGAGTTAGCGCTAGCATAAAATATGTTTTTTGGGAACTTGCAATAAGAACGTAACCCGACAAGCGCAATATTGAAAATCCTAGCAGAGTTTTCACAATCGCTAAAAAAAAAATGCAGCGCCACTTGTAATCTAGCCCCAAGTGTATAACACAACAAGAGCTAGATTACCATTGCGCACCCAGTTGCACACGTAATACAGGTCACAAGTAAAACTTTTGCGCTTTTCACAGATGTTTATATACAGGTGAAACTCAAAAAATTAGAATATTGTGCAAAAGTTAATTTATTTCACTATTGCAACTTAAAAGGTGAAACTAATATATGAGATAGACTCATTACATGCAAAGCAAGATAGTTCAAGCCATGATTTGTCATAATTGTGATGATTATGGCTTACAGCTAGAGATGGGCGAATGTGTAAATTTCCAAATTCGAATGTTAGAACGAATGTTATTACCGAAATTCGAATTATAAATCCGAATGTTGATAAGAACAAATATTCTTAAAAATTCTATAATCGAATGCTATTTACAGTTTTCGAATGTCACTTTCGAATTTGAATGTTTATAATTATATTGAATGTCCACATTCGAAATTTTGAATTTTACATTCTATTTAACAAATACTATTCAGAAGTTCTATAGTTCATGTGGTAGGGAGGGAATCTAGTAAATTGATACATAATAGATACAAATTTCGAATGTTTCTATATAGAATATTGCATAATTCGAATATTACATTTTAAGAAAGCATTAGAAATACTATTACAAACATATAAATTCGAATTTTTCGAATTTGAATATTGCATAATTCGAATATTACATTTAAAGAAAGCATTAGAAATACTATTACAAATATAAATTCAAATTTTTTTTAAACTAATATTTTCGAATGTAATCGTAAAATTCGAAACTGAACATTCGAAAATCAAATGTTAGAATGTTATGTAAACATTCGAAATTTGATTCGAACAAACAAATGTGTTAAAATTCGTTTCATTTTTCGAATGTTGCGAAACATTTGCCCATCCCTACTTACAGCTCATGAAAACCCAAAATCCACAATCTCAGAAAATTAGAATATTACATGCAATCAATAAAACAAGGATTGTACATAGAACAATATCGGACTTCTGAAAAGTATAAGCATGCATACTGTATGTACTCAGTACTTGGTTTGGGCCCCTTTTGCAGCAATTACTGCCTCAATGCGGCGTGGCATGGAAGCTATCAGCCTGTGGCACTGCTGAGGTGTTATGGAAGACCAGGATGCTTCAATAGCAGCCTTCAGCTCTTCTGCATTGTTCGGTCTCATGTCTCTCATCTTTCTCTTGGCAATGCCCCATACTCTATGGGGTTCAGGTCAGGCAAGTTTGCTGGCCAATCAAGCACAGTAATCCCACGGTCATTGAACCAGGTTTTGGTGCTTTTGGCAGTGTGGGCAGGTGCCAAGCCCTGCTGGAAAATGAAGTCAGCATCCCCATAGAGCTTGTTTGCGGAAGGAAGCATGAAGGGCTCCAAAATCTCCTGGTAGACAGCTGCGTTGACCCTGTACTTAATGAAGCACAGTGGACCAACACCAGCAGATGACATGGCTCCCCAAATCAACACAGACTGTGGAAACTTCACACTGGACTTCAAGCATCTTGCAGTGTGTGCCTCTCCATTCTTCCTCCATACTCTGGGTCCTTGGTTTCCAAATGAGATGCAAAATTTGCTCTCATCAGAAAAGAGGACTTTGGTCTACTGAGCAGCTGTTATGTTTAAGTATGAACTAGTACCCTTGTTTTTATGCAGGACCACTCAGTCTCACACCTTACCTCGGGTTCACTAAGATCTAACTTGTGGAACCCTGTTATGCTCATAGATCTGAGGGTCACAACTGTAGGATACAGTGTGAAGATGGTATACAAGAGAAATGGAATGAGCTAAACCACAATATAGTATGTAATGTAGGATAACTCCAATTCCAAAGTTTAGAGAGAATCAAAAACTAATTCACTTTCCAAGTTAGTTGCAGACTCGCATCACAGACATATAAAATATTTACATAGCTTGCACACACACACACACACACACTCTTTAGTTATAGTTGTGCAAGGTAGGTTCACAGGTCATTTACAGCCGGATATAAGATATGCAGTAATAATTAGTTGCTGAGTTAAAGTCAGTTTAAGCACATAAAGTACATCAGTGGTTAATGCTAGAGGGAGCAGTACCTTGAAGCATAATGTTAGATTTGCAGTCACTATGCAAGTAAATGTAATGAACCACAAACGGAAGAAATGATATCAAAGTTAGTACATGAAATAAGCTGGTTAATAGCTTGGTATGGCAGGTAAACTTGATTACTTGAGGCAAAGCAGAAACAAATGACATGAGAGGCAAGATATCCTTATTTGTACATTGGTAATACAGACCGGTAAATCCTGATGGTAGAATATACAAACCGGCTTCCCAATTAGTATCCTTAGCGTGGAGCAGAGCGGTATTACCAAAGAGGCAACGCAGACAGAGTGTGCTGAGATTCAGTGAGTGTGTGTGGCAGCTGCGGTTTCACACAGAGACAAGTCGGGCGTGACGTCACACGCCAACGGAACAGCATGCGAGTGTACAGGATGCAAGCAGCAGCGTGAGAGACAGTATCAGAGGTGAGGTGCTGCAATTCCACAAGTCTTGAGAAACTGGAAATTAGTATCAGTAGAAGGAAATCCCAACTTAGACAGGAGGGAATAGCTGGGTGTGTAGCGTTCAGGAACAGTGAGTGACAAATTACCAAGCAACGTTCAACACTAGGTGGAGCCTTAAATAGCAGTATGGTAATTAGAAGTTAAAGGTACAGAATGGTAAAACCCTGACAGAACTCCCCCCTCAAGGAGCCGCTCCGCGGATCAAGGACCAGGACGGTCAGGATTCCTCCGGTGGTACAAAGAGAGAAGTTGGGGGGCGGAGAAGTTAGAGGACGGCTCCCACGAATCCTCCTCAGGAGCATAGCCCTTCTATCTTACCAAGTACTGGAGCTGATCATGAAGGTATCTGGAGTCCAAGATAGAATCAATTTCATATTCAACATCATCATTCACTTGAGGAACAACAGAAGAACCCTGTAGGTTACCCCTGACCAAGGAGTAGGGCTTTAACAAGGACACATGGAACGTTGGATGTATCTTCAGAGTAGGTGGTAATTGAAGAGTCACAGCATTAGGATTGATTACTTTAATAATCTCATATGGTCCCAAATATAAAGCACCTAATTTTTTACTAGGGATCTTCAAACGTAGGTTTTTTTGTACTAAGCCAGACCTTGTCGCCAACAGCATAATCCGGAGGTTTAGATCTGGGTAAATCATAATGATGTTTCTGGGTGGTTTGTGCCTCCTGTAGAACTGTTTTTAAAGAGGCAAAACCATTAGCAATTGAATTGACTGTATCGTTTACCATTGGTAGTGTAGAATCAGAAGTACAGGTAGGATGGTATGTTGGATGAAACCCATAGTTGACGTAAAATGGTGTGGTTCTCATAGAGGAGTGTAGTGAGTTGTTATGAGCAAATTCGGCAGTGGCCAGAAGTGAGTGCCAATTATCTTGTTCCAAGGTACAGTAGCAGCGGAGATACTGCTCAAGTGACTGATTAGTTCTCTCCGTCTGCCCATTCGTCTGGGGATGATAGGCTGAGCTAAGTCTTCTACAGATATTGAGGGTACGATATAGCTGGGTCCAAAACCTAGATGTGAATTGTGACCCCCTATCCGTAGTGACAGATTTGGGCAATCCATGAAGTTTCACTATGTTGTTTAGGAATAAAGAGGCAGTTTCTGAAGCCGTTGGAAGACCCCTGTGGGGGATGAAATGAGCCATTTTAGAAAACAAATCAACCACTACTAATATGGTGTTGTAATTTGATGAAGTTGGTAAGTCCACTATGTAATCTATGGCGATATCTGTCCAAGGTCTGTCTGGGATTGGAAGCGAAAGAAGGTATCCATAAGGGCGATTATGTGGGTGTTTCTTGGTGGTACATGTGGGACAGCTTTGTACGTATCGAGTGACTGTGTCCATCATTTTGGGCCACCAATAATCTCTCTTCAATAAATGCAAAGTCTTATGGACCCCAGGATGACCTGCTAGGAGTGAGTCATGAGCATAACCAACAATCTCTTCTCTGAGAACTTCAGGTATATACAGTAGACTCTCATGGTAGTACAAACCATCCGGATGTTTGCTTAAACCCAGTTGCTGTAAAGAAGAGTCCTGTGACAGATGTTGTTTTAAGGTGGTTTTGAAGCCTGTAGTCAAACAGATTATTCTATCTGAGGGTATGATAGATTCTGGTGTTTCTATATGCAAAGGTTTCGGATCCTTTCGAGAAAGAGAGTCTGCCTTGAGATTTTTGGAGCCGGGTCTATATGTTATGATATAATCAAATCGTGAAAAGAAAAGACTCCACCTGAGTTGACGTGAAGTCAAGGTTTTGTTGGATCTCAAAAATTCAAGATTCCGATGGTCAGTGTATATCAGAATAGGGTGTTGTGTTCCTTCCAGAAGATGTCTCCAGAACTCTAGAGCGGATTTGATAGCAAGAAGCTCCTTATCACCAATACCATAATTCATTTCTGCAGTGGTCATTACTCTGGAGTAGTAAGATATTGGGTGAAGAGGTTCCGTAGGAGACTTTCTTTGAGAAAGGATTGCCCCAAGAGCATACTCGGAAGCATCAACCTCCAGGGTATATTGACAACTGGGATCTGGGAACTGTAGAATCGGAGCTGTAATAAATTTCTGTTTAAGGCTAATGAAAGAATCTTTTGCTGACTGATTCCAAACAAATTTTATATGTTTACGTGTTAAGTAAGTCAGTGGTTGAACAATATGTGAAAACCCTTTAATGAATTTGCGATAAAAGTTCGCAAACCCTAAAAATCTCTGGATTTCTTTCTTATAACGGGGAACAGGCCAATTGGTTACAGCGTCCACCTTGTTAGATTCCATGTAGATACCTAAAGGTGATATGTTGTATCCTAAAAAGGAAATTGTATCTGTGTTGAATATACACTTTTCAAGCTTAGCGAAAAGACGGTGGACTCTTAATCGTAATAAAAGCTGCTTCACATGAGACACATGTTTTTCGTATGACTCTGAGAATATAAGAATGTCGTCCAGATAGATGACAATACAAACATCTAAGAGATCATGAAACACATCATTTATGAAACACTGAAATGTCGCCGGAGCGTTGCATAAGCCAAACGGCATCACAGTGTATTCATAAAGGCCGTAACGTGTACGGAAGGCTGTTAACCACTCATCCCCTGCTCTCATCCTAATCAAATTGTAGGTACCTCTAAGATCCAGTTTTGAATAAACAACAGCACCACGTAACCGTTCAATTAGTTCAGGAATGAGAGGCAGGGGGTATCTGTTTTTCTTTGTACATTTGTTAAGTTGCCTATAGTCAATGATTGGACGAAGGCTACTATCCTTATCCTTAACAAAAAACATAGATGCTCCAACGGAGGATGTGGAGGGTCTAATGAAGCCTTTTTTCAAGTTATCATCCAGATAGTCTTTCAAATGAATTCTGGCTCTGAAAGCGGATATATATGACCAATAGGTATGGTACTGTCTGGTATGAGATCTATAGGACAATCATAAGACCTGTGTGGTGGTAGTGTGTCTGCCTCAACCTTATCAAAAACGTCACTAAATTCTTTATAACAATCAGGTAGGCTATGGACAGATAAATGGTATAAAGAGTGTTTAGTAAAACATGAATGTTTACAAAATGCAGAATCAAAGATCACAGAACCTTCACACCAAGAGATAGTGGGGTTATGTCTTATTAACCAGTTTAAGCCAAGTATCATAGGATAAACTGAAGTGGAAAGTACATCGAAAGACAACTGCTCAATATGACCAGACTTTGTTATCACAGTAATGGGAATGGTGTGATGTGTTATGGGACCTGAACTGAATAGAGAGCCATCAACCAAACGTATAGCAAGTGAAACACTCTTTTTTATTAGTGGGATCTTATTTTTAACAACAAACGAAATATCTACAAAATTCCCAGATGCGCCAGAGTCAACTACGGCCTGTACGTCTATCTTCCGATGATGCCACTGTAGGGAAAGAGGAAGGGACAAATGAGAATTGAAATCATGTACCATATTGATTATATGATAACTAGGAGGTGTCTTACCCTTCTTTTGGCGAAGAAGTAATGGACAATCCTTAACAGTATGATCTTTATCAGCACAGTATAGACAAAGGTTCAGTAATTTGCGCTTAGCTTTTTCTTCGGGTTTTAGAGGACCACGAATCACTGCTACATCCATAGGTTCATCAGAGGACCTTGTTGGTAAGGTTGAAGGTGTAGCATGATAAGTGGATATTCTTCTGTAGCTTGCATCAGTAAAGGATCTTTCAGATTTTCTTTCCCTTAACCTTCGGTCTATACCTATGCTGAGTGTCATGAGAGCTTCTAAATCATCAGGAATGATACCACGTGCAAGCTCATCTTTTATTGCTTCACTGAGACCTAACCGGTATTGATTCCTTAAAGCTGGAGTGTTCCACTGAGTGTCCGGTGCCCAACGTTTGAAATCCGTGATATATTCTTCCACAACTTGACGTAAGGACCTGATAGCTGTTTCTGCTGTGTTCTGTTTATTGTGATCCTCAGAAAGCAGAGACATAGCAGTAAAGAATGCATCAAGAGAATTTAAGATGGGATCATCATTCTCATAAAAGGCATTAGCCCAAGACCTGGCCTCACCACGTAAGAATGAGATAACTGTTAATACCCTGACCCTATCTGTTGGGTATGATTTAGGTTTCAAAGTAAACATCAGTGTACAAGAGTTCTTGAAATCCCTAAACAAAGCTCTCTCCCCAGAGAATTTTTCAGGAGGGCTAATTACAGGTTCAGCTGAGGTTTCAGCTACGGGAGGCTTACTGGCAAGATGGTCATTAATGAATTTTCTGATGTTCTGGTTCTCCAATTGTATCTCCCTTAGTCCCTGTATCATGTGATCCATACTTTGAGCTAGGGAGCCAACCCTATTGTAAAGCTCTGTTATATCCATTTAACAAGGTACTAGTTATTTTTTATAAGGCTTGGTAATATGTTATGTTTAAGTATGAACTAGTACCCTTGTTTTTATGCAGGACCACTCAGTCTCACACTTTACCTCGGGTTCACTAAGATCTAACTTGTGGAACCCTGTTATGCTCATAGATCTGAGGGTCACTACTGTAGGATACAGTGTGAAGATGGTATGCAAGAGAAATGGAATGAGCTAAACCACAATATAGTATGTAATGTAGGATAACTCCAATTCCAAAGTTTAGAGAGAATAAAAAACTACTCACAGACATATAAAATATTTACATAGCTTGCACACACACACACTCTCTTTAGTTATTGTTGTGCACAGGTCATTTACAGCCGGATATAAGATATGCAGTAATAAGTAGTTGCTGAGTTAAAGTCAGTTTAAGCACATAAAGTACATCAGTGGTTAATGCTAGAGGGAGCAGTACCTTGAAGCATAATGTTAGATTTGCAGAAGTCACTATGCAAGTAAATGTAATGAACCACAAACGGAAGAAATGATATCAAAGTTAGTACATGAAATAAGCTGGTTAATAGCTTGGTAAACTTGAATACTTGAGGCAAAGCAGAAACAAATGACATGAGAGGCAAGATATCCTTATTTGTACATTGGTAATACAGACCGGTAAATCCTGATGGTAGAATATACAAACCGGCTTCCCAATTAGTATCCTCAGCGTGGAGCAGAGCGGTATTACCGAAGAGGCAACGCAGACAGAGTGTGCTGAGATTAAGTGAGTGTGTGTGGCAGCTGCGGTTTCACACAGAGACAAGTCGGGCGTGACGTCATACGCCAATGGAACAGCATGCGAGTGTACAGGATGCAAGCAGCAGCGTGAGAGACAGTATCAGAGGTGAGGTGCTGCAATTCCACAAGTCTTGAGAAACTGGAAATTAGTATCAGTAGAAGGAAATCCCAACTTAGACAGGAGGGAATAGCTGGGTGTGTAGCGTTCAGGAACAGTGAGTGACTGAACAAATTACCAAGCAACGTTCAACACTAGGTGGAGCCTTAAATAGCAGTATGGTAATTAGAAGTTAAAGGTACAGAATGGTAAAACCCTGACAGCAGCAGACCAGGTCTGTTTTTCTTTAGCCCAGGTAAGACGCTTCTGACGTTGTTTGTTGTTCAAGAGTGGCTTGACAAGAGGAATATACGACATTTGAAGCCCATGTCCAGGATCTGTCTGTGTGTGGTGGCTCTTGATGCACTGACTCCAGCCTCAGTCCACTCCTTGTGAAAGTCCCCAACACTTTTGAATGGCCTTTTCCTGAAAATCCTCTCCAGGCTGCTGTCATCCCTGCTGCTTGTGCACCTTTTTCTTCCACACTTTTCCCTTCCACATAACTTTCTATTAATGTGCTTTGATACAGCACTTTGGGAACATCCAACCTCTATTGCAATTACCTTTTGAGGCTTTCCCTCCTTATGGATGGTGTCAATGATGGTTTTCTGCACAACTGTCAGATCAGCAGTCTTTCCCATGATTGTGATTCCTACTGAACCAGACTGAGAGACCATTTAAAGGCTCAGGAACCCTTTGCAGGTGTTATGGCTTAATTAGCTGATTAGAGTAGGGGACACTTTGAGCCTAGAATATTGCACCTTTTCACAATATTCTAATTTTCTGAGATTGTGGATTTGGGGTTTTCATGAGCTGTAAGCCATAATCATCACAATTATGACAAATCACGTCTTGAACTATCTTGATTTGCATGTAATGAGTCTATCTCATATATTAGTTTCACCTTTTAAGTTGCATTAGTGAAATAAATTAACTTTTGCATGATATTCTAATTTTTCGAGTATCACCTGTATATATATATATATATATATATATATATATATATATATATATATATACTGTTATTTATATATATATATATACACATATATAAATATAGAAATACATGCATAAGAAAAAAAAGGGCCACCTCATAGCGTAATTGTCAGCCGTATAAGAATCAGTCCGGGGTGTAACCCAACTGCTAGTGTGAATAGAAAAACACACGCTAGCACACTGAGAAATAACCAGGACGTGACCCACTCAGGAAACAGACAAGATAGGTTTCAAGAAATAATAATTGTTCCTTTAAGCAGGCTTGTAACAAACAAAAAGACAAAGTTCTCTTTTGCAGCTTGTAAAAGTAAATGTCCCTTTAAGCAGGTTTGTAACAAACAAAAAGACAAAGTTCTCTTTTGCAGCTTGTAAAAGTAAATGTCCCTTTAAGCAGGTTTGTAACAAACAAAAAGACAAAGTTCTCTTTTGCAGCTTGTAAAAGTAAATTTCCCTTTAAGCAGGTTTGTAACAAACAAAAAGACAAAGTTCTCTTTTGCAGCTTGTAAAAGTAAATGTCCCTTTAAGCAGGCTTGTAACAAACAAAAAGACAAAGTTCTCTTTTGCAGCTTGTAAAAGTAAATGTCCCTTTAAGCAGGCTTGTAACAAACAAAAAGACAAAGTTCTCTTTTGCAGCTTGTAAAAGTAAATGTCCCTTTAAGCAGGCTTGTAACAAACAAAAAGACAAAGTTCTCTTTTGCAGCTTGTAAAAGTAATTGTCCCTTTAAGCAGGTTTAAGGATAAGGCATAAGCAAGGTCAGGCAGGCAGAAGTCGGTATCCAAAAATCAGAAGCAGAGATCAGGCAAAAGCTAGGTCAGGCAGGCAGTAGTCGATATCCAAATAACAGTAATAGGGTAAGGCAAAAGCTTGGTCAGGCAGGCAGGAGTCGGTATTCAAACAACAGTAGAAGGGATTAGACAAGAGCTAGGTCAGGCAGGCAGAAGTCGGTACACAAGAGAAGCAATATATTCAAGTACTCACAGATGCCGGGGAATCAAACAAACAGGCCCCGAGTACGATCTCCCGCCGGAGTTTAAAGGCAGGAGCGGTGACGAATACAGAGGGGTGTGTCAGAGGATGCGTCACGTTGCTAAGCGACGTGACGTCATCCATACTGAGAAGCTCCGGGAGCCGCGGTGACACGGCGATGAACGGAGAATTCATGACAGCACCCCCCTCCTCAAGAACCCCTCCGGGGAATAGGACCAGGTTTAGCAGGATGAGACTTGTGGAAGGCCTTTATTAAAGCAGGAGCATTTACTTGATGAGCTGGCTCCCAGGAACGTTCCGTGACTGGATAACCTCTCCAATGAATGAGATAATACAATTTCTTGCCACGGAGTTTGGAATCCAGAATATGACTGATCTCAAACTCAGGATGTCCATGGACAAACAGAGGTGGAGGTTTAGAAAGGGGTTTAGAATATCTGTTGGACATCATGGGTTTTAGAAGAGAAACGTGGAATACCGGATGGACTTTGAGAGTCTTAGGTAAAGCCACTCGGTAAGCAGTGGAACACACTTGACCCAGTATTCGGAAAGGACCCACGTATCGTGGTCCCAGTTTGGTAGAAGGTTGTTTCAGGCGAAGAAAACGAGAGGAAATCCAAACTTTATCGCCAGGACGATACTTGGGAGCCTTCTTCCGTCGAAGATCTGAAAAGAACTTGTAACGTTTAGAAGTTACAGAGAGGATACGATGTATTCTTCGCCAATGTCGGGTTAATCTTCGGGCAGAAAGATCAGAAGCAGGATTTTCTGTGGAAGAAGTATGCAAAGGAAATGTTCTGGGCTGAAATCCGTAAGCCGCCTGAAAAGGAGATGTCTGAAGGGAGGAATTATACCGGGCGTTATGAGCCAAAAAGTCCAGTTAGAGTGAAAATGATCCACATAATGTCTGAGATATGTTTCAAGACACTGATTTACCCTTTCAGTCTGGCCGTTAGATTGTGGATGATGAGAAGTAGACAGGGAAATTGAAGTTCCAAAATGTTTACAAAGTGACCTCCAAAATCGGGAAACGAACTGTACCCCTCTATCTGAAACAATATCCAGAGGAAATCCATGGATTCTTACAATATGCAAAATAAAAAGTTCAGAAAGTCTTTTAGCAGACGGTAATCCTGGTAAGGGAACAAAATGAGCAGTCTTAGTGAACCTGTCGACCACTACCCAAATAGTGTTGTTTCCAGATGACAAAGGAAGGTCGGTAATGAAGTCCATGGATATATGCGTCCAAGGCTGATGAGGTATGGGCAACGGTTGGAGCAACCCAGAAGGAAGTTGGTGAGGAGTCTTATTTATGGCACATTGTGTGCATACTGAGACGTAATCTTTAACATCTTGAGAGAGAGTAGGCCACCAGACATGCTGTTTGAGATTTCGAATGGTGATACTGATACCAGGATGTCCAGAAAGGGGACTATCATGAGCCCAAAATAGAAGCTTGGAACGAAGGCGTTCAGGAACAAAGAGTAAACCATCAGGAGGTTTACAGGACAAAGGAAGATTCCTTTGAGTGGACTGTAATTCTTGTAACCAAGAAGTTGTTAGCTGGGCTATGACTTCATGAGGTTGGAGAATGGTACCAGATTCAGGAATTGGGGTATCTTGAAATTGTCTGGAAAGGGCGTCTGCCTTAATATTTTTTGAACCAGGTATGTAAGACAAATTATAGTGAAACCGGGAGAAAAATAACGACCAGCGTGCTTGCCTGGAATTCAATCGTTTGGCCGTTTGGAGATAAAGAAGGTTTTTATGATCAGTGAGTATGGTAAACGGCAAAGAAGTACCCTCCAGCCAATGCCTCCATTCGTCCAAGGCCATTTTAATGGCAAGCAACTCTTTATTGCCTACGTCATAGTTAAATTCAGAAGGAGTGAATTTTTTAGAGAAAAATCCAACAGGATGAATCATTCCAGTCTCTGGTATTCGTTGAGAGAGAACAGCTCCAGCAGCAACAGAAGAAGCATCAACTTCCAGGATAAACTGAAAATCTGGATTTGGGTGACGGAGAATAGGTGCAGAAGAAAAAGCTTCTTTGAGAGACTCAAAAGCCTCTATAGCCTCAGGAGGCCACTTTTTGCAATTTTGCCCCTTTCTAGTGAGAGAAGTAAGGGGAGAAGTAATAGTAGCAAAATTCTTGATGAACTTCCTGTAATAGTTGGCGAAGCCCAGAAAACGTTGCAAAGCCTTCAGAGAATCAGGTCTAGGCCACTCCAAGATGGCAGAAAGTTTAGTAGGATCCATTTCAAATCCAGATGCCGATATTACATAACCCAGAAAGGGTATGGATTTTTGATGGAAAGAACATTTCTCCAGTTTAGCAAACAGATGGTAATCTCTTAAACGTTGAAGTACTTTCCTGACGTGGTGCACATGATCTTGGTGACTTTGAGAAAAAATCAAGATATCGTCAAGGTATATGATGACAAAAATATTCAAAAAATCACGAAAGATCTCGTTCACAAAATGTTGAAAAACCGCTGGAGCATTGCATAGCCCAAAAGGCATGACCAAATACTCGTAATGCCCAAATCGAGTGTTAAAAACAGTCTTCCATTCATCTCCTTGTCGTATACGGATAAGATTGTATGCACCACGTAGATCAAGTTTAGTAAATATAGTAGCTCCCTGAAGATAAGTAAAAAGTTCAGGAATAAGGGGTAGAGGATAACTGTTCTTGATGGTAATCTGATTTAATCCTCTGTAATCAATACAGGGTCGTAATCCACCATCCTTCTTTCCTACAAAAAAGAAACCAGCCCCTACAGGGGAAGAGGAGGGTCGAATAAATCCTCTAGCCAGATTGTCCTTAATATATTCTTCCAAAGCCACGTTTTCAGGTTTAGAAAGTGGATATGTCTTGCCTCGAGGATAGGTAGCCCCAGGAAGGAGATCAATGGGGCAATCAAAAGGGCGGTGAGTAGGGAGACGCTCAGCTTCCTTTTTGGAGAAAACATCCACAAAGTCATGATAAGGCATAGGTAGAGAATCGGGAGTTTCGATTGTGAGAGCAATAGTGAGTGGTAACTTGGTGATCTTTTGAAGACATTTAGTCAGGCATGTAGATCCCCAGGAGGTGAGTTCGCCACAAGTCCAAGAAAAAGTAGGATTATGCACTTGGAGCCAGGGTAGTCCCAAGATAATGGGAAATTGAGGAGTGGGAATGACATCGAAACAGATTGTCTCGGAATGAAGTATTCCTACAGTGAGAAGTAAAGGTTGAGAAGCAAACTGAATGTATCCGGAACCCAATGGATCTCCACTGACCGTAGAAACTGAAATTGAATACTCTTTCTTTAGTAAAGGTATAGAGTGAGTAGAGACGAATGTGGAATCAATGAACACTCCTCCAGCACCAGAGTCGATAAGAGCTTGGGTATGAATCTTACTATGTCCGGTTTGAAGGGTTACTGGAACAAAAAGTTTCTTGTATAGGGAATGACTACTGTTTTGGCTTAACCCAGTTCCCTGGACTAGAGTTAAGCCCTGGCTTTTACTGGCCTGGTAGGACAATCCCTTAATAAATGCCCTTTAAGGCCACAGTACAAACACAAGCCAAGAGAACGTCTTCTCAAGCGTTCAGTCTCTGTTAATTTTATACTTCCCACTTCCATGGGTTCAGCCTGATCTGGAGTAGGAGAGGCAGGAGTGACTGGATTAGAAAAACGAGGAGCCAAACGAAAAGGAGTTCGAGATGATGACCTCTGTGTTCTATCCTTTTCTTGTTGGCGTTCACGAAATCTGGCGTCGAGACTGATACAAAGATTTATTAAGGCTTCCAAGGATTCTGGAAGCTCCCGATACACCAATTCATCCTTGAGACGCTCCGAAAGTCCTTTACGAAAAGCGGCTCTAAGAGCTCCCTGATTCCAGGTAGTTTCAGAGGCCAGGGTGCGGAACTCAATTGCATATTGAGAAACTGGTTGACTACCTTGACGTAAATCCAAGAGAGTAGCTTCAGCAGCGGATGACCTTCCAGGTTTATCAAATACATTTGAAAATACAGAGAGAAAAGTATCAACATCCAGAAGTATAGGGTCATTCTTTTCAAGCAAAGGTGATACCCAAGCCAAAGCTTTTCCTTTCATTAAGGATATAAGAAATGTTATTCTAGAAGAGGGAGTAGCAAACAGAGTAGGGCTATTTCGGAAATGGAGACGACATTGATTGAGAAAGCCCCTACATTCTTCAGGATTCCCATCATATTTATCTGGAAGGGGTATCCTGGGACTCAGTTGTACCTGAGACTGGTTGTTTGAAATTGAAGGGGGTAATGCCTCATTAGGATTAGGATTGGGATTAGGATTGGGAGGTGTAGTAGCAACCAAATTTTGTAATAAAGCAGTTATTTGATCAAGTTTAGTGTCCAGGGATTGTAAGTGAGTGGCATGAGATCCTAGTAACTGTCCCTGGTGGGCCACGGCCATGGATAATTCAGTGGGGTCCATTTTTTGGCCTGTTTGTAATGTCAGCCGTATAAGAATCAGTCCGGGGTGTAACCCAACTGCTAGTGTGAATAGAAAAACACACGCTAGCACACTGAGAAATAACCAGGACGTGACCCACTCAGGAAACAGACAAGATAGGTTTCAAGAAATAATAATTGTTCCTTTAAGCAGGCTTGTAACAAACAAAAAGACAAAGTTCTCTTTTGCAGCTTGTAAAAGTAAATGTCCCTTTAAGCAGGTTTGTAACAAACAAAAAGACAAAGTTCTCTTTTGCAGCTTGTAAAAGTAAATGTCCCTTTAAGCAGGTTTGTAACAAACAAAAAGACAAAGTTCTCTTTTGCAGCTTGTAAAAGTAAATGTCCCTTTAAGCAGGTTTGTAACAAACAAAAAGACAAAGTTCTCTTTTGCAGCTTGTAAAAGTAAATGTCCCTTTAAGCAGGCTTGTAACAAACAAAAAGACAAAGTTCTCTTTTGCAGCTTGTAAAAGTAAATGTCCCTTTAAGCAGGCTTGTAACAAACAAAAAGACAAAGTTCTCTTTTGCAGCTTGTAAAAGTAAATGTCCCTTTAAGCAGGCTTGTAACAAACAAAAAGACAAAGTTCTCTTTTGCAGCTTGTAAAAGTAATTGTCCCTTTAAGCAGGTTTAAGGATAAGGCATAAGCAAGGTCAGGCAGGCAGAAGTCGGTATCCAAAAATCAGAAGCAGAGATCAGGCAAAAGCTAGGTCAGGCAGGCAGTAGTCGATATCCAAATAACAGTAATAGGGTAAGGCAAAAGCTTGGTCAGGCAGGCAGGAGTCGGTATTCAAACAACAGTAGAAGGGATTAGACAAGAGCTAGGTCAGGCAGGCAGAAGTCGGTACACAAGAGAAGCAATATATTCAAGTACTCACAGATGCCGGGGAATCAAACAAACAGGCCCCGAGTACGATCTCCCGCCGGAGTTTAAAGGCAGGAGCGGTGACGAATACAGAGGGGTGTGTCAGAGGATGCGTCACGTTGCTAAGCGACGTGACGTCATCCATACTGAGAAGCTCCGGGAGCCGCGGTGACACGGCGATGAACGGAGAATTCATGACAGTAATCATGTTGTGAAAAGGTAAAACAACACCAAACCATAAAAATCGCACTCACAGTTGTGTTGGCACCTGAGGGAAGTAGGTGAAACTAGGCCGGCTGACACTTGCAGCGATCAGCTTGCTGGATATTGGTGTTGAAGAATTCTGATGCGTGATTCACGGGATACAAAGTCTGTAAATATGGTCTCAGTCTCCGTGACACAACAGATGATTGGTGATATGTCCCAGGTAATTCAATCTGTGTTACAATCCGAATCAGTATGTGTTTGTGGGTCAAAAGGAACGGTCAGCGCACACTACAGTGACATTTCATATTCGGATATGTTAAAATTTCAGATTAGACATGTGCACAGTGGAAAAAAATTTTTGGTTAGTTTCAGAACGATTTGGATTTTTTCAAACTTTGTTTCAGATCGATTAGAATTTGGATACATTCGAAATGTATTCGTTTCGAATTCATTCGGATTCGAATAAATTCGGATGTATTCATTTCAGATTCAATTAGTAAATTCGGAAGTTCGGTATGTGTTATGTTGATTCAGATGGTTTCAAGTTACACAAACGGAATTATATAACTGTTCTATCTCACTAAATCTCACTAAATTTAATTTTTATACTGAATTGTGATTAGTCCATGGTCATTCGCATGTAACGAATAAATCCAAACTAATTTGGATTTATTCGTTACAAATGCATTCGGATTAGTTTAGTTTCATTGCTAGGGTAATTCAGAAATTCAAATCAATTCGAATCTGCGAATTTGGCGAATTTTCAGAAATGAAATATATATGACATTTTATAAACCACATACCAATCCATCTTCTTTACCACAGTAGAGGTTGAGCTCCCCCATAGTAAAAGCAATATATAATTTATACTTTTATTGCTCTTTACACATTTTTTCTTTCTATGCATATATATTTATTTACATACATATCTTTATATATGTGTTCCTATGGATCCCTATGTAAAAACATCTTTGACCCTTTTTTTTACCTCACATCTAATATTTTTAAGCCCTGACAACTTTTTATTGCAATTTTTTTTTAAATAACTTTTATTAGATAGTGTTATTATGAGTGTAACTGTAGGTTTAAATGTATTTTTTATGGGTTTTGTGACACTTTTTTGACTCACGTAACAGTTAACCAGAGATCTAAAGTTGCGGTAATCATTCTAGTGTAAATCGTGATTGTGGTCATGTGTTTGCATTTACTTTCAACTTGTAATATGGGCAAAATTTAACTTGCTTGCAAACGGCTACAAAAACCTAATATCGCTAGCACGCAAATTATTGTATATAATACAAGTGTATAAAATAGGTGTCTAAAACAACAAGTGTATAAAATAAGTGTATAAAGCAAGGGTATAAAATAAGTGCATAAAACAACAAGTGTATAAAATAAGTGTATAAAGCAAGTGTATAAAATAAGTGCATAAAACAACAAGTGTATAAAATAAGTGTATAAAGCAAGTGTATAAAATAAGCGCATAAAACAACAAGTGTATAAAATAAGTGTATAAAGCAAGTGTATAAAATAAGTGCATAAAACAACAAGTGTATAAAATAAGTGTATAAAGCAAGTGTATAAAATAAGCGCATAAAACATTGTGTATAAATTCAGTGTATAAAGCAAGTGTATAAAATAAGTGCATAAAACAACAAGTGTATAAAACAATAAGAAATATGCACAATAGACTCATATTTCACAAATGTCAAAAATATGTGATAGAAAAAACAACAATCACATAGTAAGTTGATAATTGGCTTATAAATTGCAAGACCTCTTTTCAATTTATATTGTCTTGGTTTAACATTTACACCTATTTTCATGCCACAATTTATACATGAACAAGTACTGGATATGGTAAAAACATAAATATATATTGTTGCTCTAAAATTTCTGAACATGATTATTATGTTTGCTGCAAAAACATGACCTAGATATACTACAAAGCTGAGCTAACATCCTTCTAGACCCATTCTGGGGTTATAAATGACAAAGTGCAATTTCCGACATCTGACTCATAAGATAAGATCTAAGATTCAGCATTTTTGTGCTTAATTGTCTCATGGACTGTATAAATAGTCATACATTGCTGAATCAATATAAGAAAGAAAAGAAAATGTCAAAAAATGTCTAAAATAAAAATACCATTTAAAGGACATTGAACTTTACTTTTTCCTTTGCTTTATTTAATTTAGTTTTATTTTTTTGAAAACTAATTTAAAGGAATAGTCTTTTCAAAATTAAACGTTTATGATTCAGATAGGGCATACAATTTTAAACAACTTTCCAATTTACTTTTATCATCAAATTTGCTTTGTTGTCTTGGTATTCTTTGTTGAAAGCTAAACCTAGGTAGGCTCATATGCTAATGTCTAAACCCTTGAAGGCCACCTCTTATCTCAGAGCAATTAATATAACAGTATGCTAACTTTATGACAATGACTATGAAAATGCTGGGTGGAGTTTGGCTATTGAAAAAAAATTTCAGTAAAAAGAATGTTAATTTGTTTTTTAAAACATTAAGACTTGGCTAATATGTTATTCTAGCAACAAAACAGAAATCTAGCTTAAAGGGACACTCAAGTCAAAATGAACTTTTATGATTCAGAAAGAACATGCAATTTTAAGACACTTTCCAATTTACTTCCACTATCAAATTTTGCAGTCTTTTTATATTCACAATTTATGGGGGAAAAACTCCTACTGAGCATGTGCACAAGCTCACTAGGTATATGTATACTAGACTGTGATTAGCTTATGTCTGTCACATGATAAAAGGGGCTGGAAAATGGGAGTAAATATAAACTTGACAGAAAAAATCTACTGCTTATTTGAAATTCAGAGTAGGTGTTATTGCATTGGTTTTTTATTAAGCACTTATTAATTATGCAATTATATTGTACTGAGTGGTCCTTTAAGTGACATTAAACTTCTCTTACTATGTACAATAGCATGGATAGTATACACCATGCTCTTGTACATAGAACATTTTTTTATACTTAACTCTGCCACCATTTCCTCTTCTAACCTCATGATGCTGCTCACTACTCCAGCGCAGCTTTCTGACACAGATGGCTGTCATGTTGGAGCGCAAGTACTCTTGCTCCCACTCCTGCGAGATCCTGAAATCCCCTAAGGACATCACAGGTTTTCCTCCTCCCTGTAGTGGCACATACTGAGCAAGTGCACTATACAGGAGCGAGAGAGCACTTCACACTGCGCTTTTGTGGAGATTGCTCTGAGCGATTCTCACTGCGCTTTTCTGATAATTTATATATTTGTACTGTATACTCTATAATAACTAACGAGCATTGTGCTGAGTTATTTTAATAAACATTTATTAATATTAAAAATATACACACACACACATATGTAATATATATATATTATACAATTTATTAATAAAATATAGATATATATATACAAACACATACATACATATGCAATATATATATATATATATATATATAAACATATAAACATATATAAATTACATATGTATGTATGAACATACAAATGTATGTGTTTGTGTATATAAATATGTGTGTATACATGTATAATATATAAATATACATAAAAAAATTATATTAATAAATTATAGAATGTTTAATAAAATAACTCCCTACCATGCTCGTTAGTCCAGGGGTTATTTTAGGGTATACAGTAGAAATATATATAAATATATATAAATTATTAGAAAAGTGCAGTGAGAAACACTGAATTTTTTCCCCCACATAAACTCAGAAGAGAACCGCTCAGAGCAATCTCCACAAAAGCGCAGTGTGAAGCTCTGCTCAAATATCTCGCCCCTGTATCGTGCACTTGCTCAGTATGTGCGGATACAGGGAGGAGGAAAGCCTATGACATCATCAAGGGATTTCAGGATAGCACAGGAGAGGAAGCGCTGGTACTTGAGCTCTAACATGGCAGCCATCTGTGTCAAAAAGCAGCACTGGAGTAATGAGCAACACCATGAAGTTAGAAGAGGAAACGGTGGCGGAGATATGTATAAAAAAATGTTCTAGGTAAAATAGCATGGGGCAAGATTACATATAGGTTTTTACGCGGTTTTGGTATCACATATACGGTGCCGCATATAAATGCTGCGCGTAGATTTCCCCTGTCGCCCACAATTTTTACTCCCATAAGCTAATATAGAATCGAGTTGCAAATCGGTATCACATATTAAGCGCAAGGACTTATGCGGCGAAAAATTGAGAAATTTTACTCCATTTTCACCTCGCCACACATAGGCAGGCACAGCAAGACTTGCACTGAGTGAACACCATAAACCCCTGAAAATAGTAACTAACATCTAGCACATGCGCAATATCTATCTATCTCCTGAAAATAACTAACAACTAACGCATGTGCAATATTTATCTACTTGTCAACCGTCAACCCCCACCGCAATAACTAATAAACTATATTAACCCCTAATCCGCCAACCTCCACATCGCAAAACATCTAATTAACCTATTAACCCCTAATCTGCCAACCACCCACAACGCTTTATACCTAATAAAGTGATTAACCCCTAAACCGCCATCACCCCACAACACAATATACCTTAATAAACTATTAACAGGTTTGAGTTTTACGGGAAATTTTAGATTTTTTTTTATTTTCTTAGGTGCCGGCAGTTTCTAAAGTGCCGTAAATCACTGGCGACTCCAAAAATGTGTATTTACGCTCATTTCTGGATATCGCTAGTTTATCCAATTTACGTCGCTTTATGAAATGCCGTATATGTGATACCCTAATGTGCGAGGTGAAATTACGGGCGGCGCAGGCTTCAGCAGTTACGCTGAAGCCTGCACCGCATATGTAATCTCGCCCATGGTGTGTACTATCCATGCTATTGTATATAGTAAGGCAAGTTTAATGTATTTTTAATTACAGTAGAATTGCATAATCATCAAATATATAAGAACAGCAAAATGCAGTGGCATGTTTTAAATGTCAAATAAAGCAATAGATCTTTTTATTTCCCTGTCCCCTGTATCATGTGACAGCAATCATAGACTCGTAAGTAGTGATGTCCCGAACTGTTCGCCCGCGAACGGTTCACAGTGAACATAGGTTGTTCGCGTTCGCGTTTGTGGGCGAACACATGGCGATGTTTGATCCGCCCCTATGTGTCATCATTGTGGAAACTTTGACCCTTTATGTCACAGCCGCCTGGCACATTAGAGCCAATCAACATCAGACACTCCCTCACAGACACTCCCAGCTACTCGGAATCCGCCATTTTAGACTCATAACGACCTTGCTTTTTTAATGAGAGGACGTGTTGTGTTTTTGCTCCTGACATTAATAGGAAAAACATAGCTAGGCTAGTGTATTTACAGTCCAGAAGGACTCCACTCATCTCTGCTGCAAGCACAGCACCCCAAAAAGCCCTTTTTAGGGCTATATTTCGTGCCGTTTTTTTTTTTGTTTGTTTGTTTTTTATTAGCATTTGCCTGGCTTTCAGCTGTGTGTTTAAGGCTCACAGCATATGCTGTGACTACTGCCACCACTGATATCTCCCTAACAACATTAGTTTAAATTTAACTAACCCAAAAATATAATTATTTTTCTAGTGTCATTTTTTTTCATTTTCTATCAGGCCAGTGTCACACAGCATATACTCTGGTTCATTGCTCTGTGCCAGCCAGCAGCCAGCAGTGTTAATATCCGTTTATAACATTATTTTTAATTTAAAAAAAACCCACAAAAAAATATTTTTCTAGTGTAATCTAATTACATTTACTATCATGCCTGTGTCTGTCAGGCTCAGTCAGCATTAATATACCTCTTTTTTTCAGTCTTTTGGTTAATTGGTCTGTGCCAGGCAGCCACCCAGCACTCATATCTATTTTTCTTTCACCTTAATTTTAATATAAAAAAAAAAAAGTTTAAATTTGTTTGCTAGTGTAATCAAATCTAATTTTCTATCCGGCCTGTGTGTTTTGCTGACATAGAGAGCCTACTGTGTTTACTTGCTGCCCTCCCTAGTCTATGAGCCACGACTCATATGTGTTTAACCTTTTTTTAATTTCCCCCCCAAAAAAATAATTTCAATCATTTTTCTAGTGTAATCTAACAGCATTTTCTATCAGGCGTGTGTGTATCTGACATACATAGCCTACTGTTTTTAATAGCTGCCCTTCCAAGGCTATCAGCCACGACTCATATGTATGTGCTTAACCTTTTTCTTAAAATTTCCAAAAAAAAGTCTTTAAATCATTATGCTAGTGTAATCTAATTGTATTTTCTATCAGGCCTGTGTCTAACTGTCTATCTGACTTACACAGCATACTGTTGTTATAATTGCTGCCCTACGTAGCAGCCAGCCAGTGCGACCACTCTTAGAGTCATATGTGCATTGCACTTCTTAACATAATTTTAATATTAAAATCTAAAATTTTAAAATATTTTGCTAGTGTAATGTAACTTAATTTTCTATCAGTCCTGTGTTTTTGTCACTTACACAGCATACTGTGTTAAATTACTGCCCTACCTACCATCCACGACTCATATCTGCCAGCCTGTCTGCCAGGCCCAAGTAGCCAATTAGTGGCACCAATCACAATTCTTGTAACAGTAATAAAAAAAAAAAAAAACATAATTTTTTGGACTGCAAATATTCAGTCTCCTAGGGCCATTGAATTTCATTTACCTCCTGCCTGCCACTGCCAGCCTTTTGTGCCAGGCCGTCTAGCCAACTATTTACACCAATCATAATTGTTGTCACAGTCAGACAGTATAGTTATTAATTTAAATAAAAAAAAAATTTTGTGTTGATCTTAACCCTCAGTTTGCTCGTGCCTTTGAATTGCACTTTTCTACAGCCTTCCAAGCCTGTGTGCCAGGCCTACTTAAAAAATATTTACACCAATCATATTTGTTGTGACAGTATTCTAATAATTAAAAATTAAAATTTTTGGTAATAGTTGCTGTGATTTGAATCGTCAGTTTGCTGGTGCCATTGAAACGCACTTTCCTCCTGCCTTGCAGCCTGCTGTGAGCCAGGCCCCCACCTAGCCAATTGTTGTCAGCAATCATATTTCTGTTAACAGTATTGCAAAAATTGTCAATCATCACTGTTTAGACTGTCAGTAATCAGTCTCCTAGTGTCCTTAAATTGCATCTCCCTCCTGCCTGCCATCCTTTTGTGCCAGGCCGTCTTGCCAACTATTTACACCAATCCTAATTTTTTGTCACAGTATAGTTACTAATTAAAATTAAAAAAATCTTTATTGTTGATGATCTTAATCCTCAGTTTGCTCGTGCCTTTGAAGTGCACTTTTCTACAGCCTTCCAAGCCTGTGTGCCAGGCCTACTTAAAAAATATTTACACCAATCATATTTGTTGTGACAGTATTCTAATAATTAAAAATTTAAATTTTTGGTAATAGTTGCTGTGATTTGAATCGTCAGTTTGCTGGTGCCATTGAAATGCACTTTCCTCCTGCCTTGCAGCCTGCTGTGAGCCAGGCCCCCACCTAGCCAATTGTTGTCAGCAATCATATTTCTGTTAACAGTATTGCAAAAATTGTCAATCATCACTGTTTAGACTGTCAGTAATCAGTCTCCTAGTGTCCTTGAATTGCATCTCCCTCCTGCCTGCCATCCTTTTGTGCCAGGCCGTCTTGCCAACTATTTACACCAATCCTAATTTTTTGTCACAGTATAGTTACTAATTAAAATTAAAAAAATCTTTATTGTTGATGATCTTAACCCTCAGTTTGCTCGTGCCTTTGAATTGCACTTTTCTACAGCCTTCCAAGCCTGTGTGCCAGGCCTACTTAAAAAATATTTACACCAATCATATTTGTTGTGACAGTATTCTAATAATTAAAAATTTAAATTTTTGTTAATAGTTGCTGTGATTTGAATCTTCAGTTTGCTGGTGCCAATGAAATGCACTTTCCTCCTGCCTTGCAGCCTGCTGTGAGCTAGGCCCCCACCTAGCCAATTGTTGCCAGCAATCATATTTCTGTTAACAGTATTGCAAAAATTGTCAATCATCACTGTTTAGACTGTCAGTAATCAGTCTCCTAGTGTCCTTGAATTGCATCTCCCTCCTGCCTGCCATCCTTTTGTGCCAGGCCGTCTTGCCAACTATTTACACCAATCCTAATTTTTTGTCACAGTATAGTTACTAATTATAATTAAAAAAATCTTTATTGTTGATGATCTTAACCCTCAGTTTGCTCGTGCCTTTGAATTCAGTTTTCTACAGCCTTCCAAGCCTGTGTGCCAGGCCTACTTAAAAAATATTTACACCAATCATATTTGTTGTGACAGTATTCTAATAATTAAAAATTAAATTTTTGGTAATAGTTGCTGTGATTTGAATCGTCAGTTTGCTGGTGCCATTGAAACGCACTTTCCTCCTGCCTTGCAGCCTGCTGTGAGCCAGGCCCCCACCTAGCCAATTGTTGCCAGCAATCATATTTCTGTTAACAGTATTGCAAAAATTGTCAATCATCACTGTTTAGACTGTCAGTAATCAGTCTCCTAGTGTCCTTGAATTGCATCTCCCTCCTGCCTGCCATCCTTTTGTGCCAGGCCGTCTTGCCAACTATTTACACCAATCCTAATTTTTTGTCACAGTATAGTTACTAATTAAAATTAAAAAAATCTTTATTGTTGATGATCTTAACCCTCAGTTTGCTCGTGCCTTTGAATTGCACTTTTCTACAGCCTTCCAAGCCTGTGTGCCAGGCCTACTTAAAAAAAAATTTACACCAATCATATTTGTTGTGACAGTATTCTAATAATTAAAAATTAAAATTTTTGGTAATAGTTGCTGTGATTTGAATCGTCAGTTTGCTGGTGCCATTGAAATGCACTTTCCTCCTGCCTTGCAGCCTGCTGTGAGCCAGGCCCCCACCTAGCCAATTGTTGTCAGCAATCATATTTCTGTTAACAGTATTGCAAAAATTGTCAATCATCACTGTTTAGACTGTCAGTAATCAGTCTCCTTGTGTCCTTGAATTGCATCTCCCTCCTGCCTGCCATCCTTTTGTGCCAGGCCGTCTTGCCAACTATTTACACCAATCCTAATTTTTTGTCACAGTATAGTTACTAATTAAAATTAAAAAAATCTTTATTGTTGATGATCTTAACCCTCAGTTTGCTCGTGCCTTTGAATTGCACTTTTCTACAGCCTTCCAAGCCTGTGTGCCAGGCCTACTTAAAAAATATTTACACCAATCATATTTGTTGTGACAGTATTCTAATAATTAAAAATTAAAATTTTTGGTAATAGTTGCTGTGATTTGAATCGTCAGTTTGCTGGTGCCATTGAAACGCACTTTCCTCCTGCCTTGCAGCCTGCTTTGAGCCAGGCCCCCACCTAGCCAATTGTTGTCAGCAATCATATTTCTATTAACAGTATTGCAAAAATTGTCAATCATCACTGTTTAGACTGTCAGTAATCAGTCTCCTAGTGTCCTTGAATTGCATCTCCCTCCTGCCTGCCATCCTTTTGTGCCAGGCCGTCTTGCCAACTATTTACACCAATCCTAATTTTTTGTCACAGTATAGTTACTAATTAAAATTAAAAAAATCTTTATTGTTGATGATCTTAACCCTCAGTTTGCTCGTGCCTTTGAATTGCACTTTTCTACAGCCTTCCAAGCCTGTGTGCCAGGCCTACTTAAAAAATATTTACACCAATCATATTTGTTGTGACAGTATTCTAATAATTAAAAATTAAAATTTTTGGTAATAGTTGCTGTGATTTGAAACCTCAGTTTGCTGGTGCCATTGAATAGCACTTTCCTCCTGCCTTGCAGCCTGCTTTGAGCCAGGCCCACCTAGCCAATTTTTGTCAGCAATCATATTTCTTTTAACAGTATTGCAAAAATTGTCAATCATCACTGTTTTGACTGTCATTAATCAGTCTCCTAGTGTCCTTGAATTGCATCTCCCTCCTGCCTGCCATCCTTTTGTGCCAGGCCGTCTTGCCAACTATTTACACCAATCCTAATTGTTGTCACAGTATAGTTACTAATTTAAATAAAAAAAATCTTGATGGTTGATCTTAATCCTCATTTTGCTTGTGCCATTGAATTGCACTTTTCTACTGCCTGCCAGCCTGTGTGCCAGGCCCAACTATTCAATTAGTGCTAGCAATCATATTTCTTTTAACAGTATTGCAAAATTTGTCAATCAACACTGTTTTGACTGTCAATCTGCAGTCTACTAGTGCCCTTGAATTGCATTTTCCTACTGCCTGCCTGCCTGTGTGCCAGTCCCAACTAGCCAATTAGTGCCACCACTCATATTTATTGTAACAGGATTGGAATTTTTGTTAATCATAACTGTTTTGACTGTGATTCTTCAGTCTCCTAGTGCCATTGAATTGCAGTTTCCTTTCTCCCAGCGTGTGTGCCAGATAGGCTCATTTGCCAAATAGTGCCAAACAATCATATTTGTTGCCACAGTACTAGTAATATTTAAAAAAATTAACAACTTGTGATTTTTAAAACATCTGTCTTTTTTGTTGTTGTCAGTCTCACAGCGTATACTGTGCCCACTTTCACAGTGCCACCACTCAATTGGTGTAATAGTATTGTTAGTGTCCATTTAAAAAAAAATGACAGGCAGAGGCAGGCCACCCCGCAGGTTCCGTGGTCGGGGTCGTGGTGCTGTGATTCCTTTAGACCCTACAAATATGCACATTGTTCAGACGCCGGGTGCCAGGGGGGATGCAAAAACTTTTGAGGATGACCTAGTTGAATGGCTAACACAGGAAACCCAATCTTCTTCAGCTTCCGCTGCTAGTCCTCCTAACCTTGACGCACCATCTAAGTCCAGCTGTGCTTTGGGCAGGTCTCAAGTGACCAGTGACACTCCGCCGCCTGTCGCCACCACCAACACTAGCACCACAGTCGCTTCACTTGATCTGTCACAGGAGTTATTGACACATCATTTTGAAGAAATGAGTGATGCGCAACCATCATTGACAGAGGATGTAGATAATAGTGATCAGTCTCAGTCAGGCAGCATTACCGACATGGAGGTACGGTGTGATGATGATGGTGATGTTGTACCCGCTGCTGCTTCCTTTCTTGATGTTTCAGATACAAGTGAAGCGGTTGATGATGATGTGTCGGTGGATGTCACGTGGGTGCCTGCTAGAAGAGAAGAAGAAGAGGGGGAAAGTTCAGATGGGGAGACAGAGAGGAGGAGGAGGAGGAGACGATTTGGAAGCACGGGGAGGTCGTCTCAAGGAGCTAGTGGCACAGTCAGACAGCATGCATCGTCACCAGGGGTCAGCCAGACAGCCCGCCGACGCCCATCAACGCATGCTGTTGCCACCACCAGAATGCCGTCATCGCAGAGCTCAGCAGTGTGGCATTTTTTTTGTGTGTCTGCCTCTGACAACAGCGATGCCATTTGCAACCTGTGCCAAAAGAAACTGAGTCGTGGGAAGTCCAACAGCCACCTAGGTACAACTGCTTTGCGAAGGCACATGGTCTCCCATCACAAAGGCCGATGGGAAGAACACATGAGTAGAAGCAGCACACAAAGTGAAAGCCGCCCTCCTCCTCCTGCTCCAGCATCTTCAGCCACGTCAACCAGTGCTGTCCTCCTTGCCCCCTCTCAACCATCCTCCACTCAGTCTCTCTTACGTAGCAGTTCCTGGTCATCTGCCCACAGTCAGGTGTCTGTCAAGGACATGTTTGAGCGTAAGAAGCCAATTTCTCAAAGTCACCCCCTTGCCCGGCGTCTGACAGCTGGCTTGTCTGAACTCTTAGCCCGCCAGCTTTTACCATACAAGCTGGTGGAGTCTGATGCTTTCCAAAAATTTGTATCTATTGGGACACCGCAGTGGAAGGTACCTGGCAGAAATTTCTTTTCACAAAAGGCAATCCCAAACCTGTACTCTGTTGTGAGAAAGGAAGTTATGGCATGTCTGGCACACAGCGTTGGGGCAAGGGTCCATATGACCACGGATAGCTGGTCTGCAAAGCATGGTTAGGGCAGGTATTTCACCTACACTGCGCATTGGGTAAACCTGCTGACTTCTGACAAGCATGGAATGCGTGGCTCTGCAGAAGAGTTGGTGACACCGCCACGACTTGCAGGCAGGCCTGCTGCTACCTCCTCTACTCCTCCTATTCCATCCTCTTCCATAACCTCTTCCTCGGCTGAGTCCTCTTCAACTTCTGCGTCTTGCTCCACATCTATGGCACCCCCCAGCTCCCCAGGTACTATGCTACATCCCGGGTACGGCAGTGTCACGCCGTCTTGGGGTTGACTTGCCTGAAAGCGGAGAGTCACACCGCACCAGCACTCCTGACCGCCCTGAACGCACAGGTGGATCAGTGGCTGACTCCGCACCAACTGGAGATTGGCAAGGTTGTTTCTGACAATGGAAGTAATTTGGTGGCGGCATTGAAATTGGGCAAGTTGACACATGTGCCGTGCATGGCACATGTGTGTAATCTGATTGTACAACAATTTGTCCATAAGTACCCAGGCTTACAGGACTTCCTGAAGCAGGCCAGGAAGGTGTGTGGCCATTTCAGTTGTTCCTACATGGCCATGGCGCACTTGTCTGATATCCAGCGTCGAAACAACCTGCCAGTGAGGCGCTTGATTTGCGACAGCCCGACATGGTGGAATTCAACACTCCTAATGTTTGACCGCCTGCTCCAACAAGAAAAAGCTGTTAATGAGTATTTGTATGACCGGGGTGCTAGTACAGCCTCTGGGAAGCTGGGGATATTTTTGCCAAATTACTGGACGCTCATGCGCAATGCCTGTAGGCTCATGCGTCCTTTTGAGGAGGTGACAAACCTTGTCAGTCGCACTGAAGGCACCATCAGCGACATCATACCATTTGTTTTCTTCCTGGAGCGTGCCCTGCGAAGAGTGCTGGATCAGGCAGTAGATGAGCGTGAAGAGGAAGAGTTGTGGTGTCCATCACCCCCACAAACAGCCGAATCAGCATTGCTTGCTGGACCTACGGCAACGCAGGAAGAGGATTGTGAGGAAGAGGAGTCAGAGGAGGAATGTAGCTTTGGGGAGGATGATGAGGAGGAAGACCGAGCACAACAGTCATCCCAGGGTGCTAGTTGTTGTCACCTCTCTGGTACCCGTGGTGTTGTACGTGGCTGGGGGGAAGAAGATACCATCAGTGAGATCAGTGAGGAGGAGGAACGTGACATGATTAGCTCAGCATCCAACCTTGTTCAAATGGGTTCTTTCATGCTGTCGTGCCTGTTGAGGGACCCTCGTATAAAAAAGCTGAAGGAGACCGACCTGTACTGGGTGTCCACGCTCCTCGACCCCCGGTATAAGCATAAAGTGCCTGAAATGTTACCAAATTCCCGCAAGTCGGAAAGGATGGAGCATTTTCATAATAAATTAAAAACTATGCTTTATACAGCGTATAAGGGTGATGTCACAGCACCACGGGAATGTAACAGGGGAAGAGATGAAATTAATCCTCCTCCTCCCACGACCACGGCGGCAAGGACCGAGCGCTTTCCTGATGTCTTGTTGATGGAGGACATGCGTACCTTTTTAACTCCCATGCACCATCAGAGCCTTTCGGGATCCAGCCTTAGAGAAAGACTCAACCGACAGGTAGCAGACTACCTAGCTTTAACTGCGGATCTCGACACTCTCAGGAGCGATGGACCCCTTGACTACTGGGTGTGCAGGCTGGACTTGTGGCCTGAGCTATCCCAATTTGCAATGGAACTTCTGGCCTGCCCCGCATCAAGTGTCCTGTCCGAAAGGACTTTTAGTGCAGCAGGAGGTTTTGTCACTGAGAAGAGAAGTCGCCTAGGTCAAAAAAGCCTTGACTATCTCACTTTTATAAAAATGAATGAGGGCTGGATCCCGAAGGGACTGACATTGGGCGATACATTTGAATAAAAAACTACTGATGATGATATGAGCTGCCTTGGGCTACAACTGGTACACAGGCTGGCCTTTTTTTTTTGGTTATAAAGACGGAGGACTTGCTTGACTTATCCGCCAACAACTAGTGTTCAAGCCACAAGCTTTTAGGGCACTTTATAAATGTTTTACAAACATCGATTTTTCTGGCCGCTGCTACAGCAGTTGCTCCAACAATACCCCAATGTTTCAGTCATTTGTACATTCCTAATTTTTCTGGCCTCTGCTGCATCTCTGTGGGTACAAAACTCAAATAAAAAAAATAAGGCACATAACACTAGTGATTAAACTGTTACGAATTGTACAACTTTACACACCACTCATATCCGGTGGACCATTCAATTGAACGCAAAATGCAACAAATTTGAAAGAGTAGGACCGACCAAGCATCTTTATCCGTCTCTTGGTTGATCTAAATTATCTCCGTGTTCCATCTATGACATACCTTTACTCTATTGTGCAAAAGGGTGGCATATGTTTTGTTTCATGCTGTTGTGCCTGTTGTGGGTCGTGGCCCATGATATAAAAAGGCTGAAGGAGAACGACCTGTAGTAATGGTTGCCCCATCCAGTTTTTATAAAAATGTTCCTGGTTCCTCTCAATTATCTTTGGGTTTCTAAAATGGATGCCATACCTGTACTCGCTTGTGCAAAAGGATGGCATATGTGGTGGTGTTTCCTGCAGTTGTTTCTGTTGAGGGTGCTGGACCCTCTTATAAAAAAGCTGAAGGTGAATTACCTGGAGTGGGAGTCCAAGCATGGTTTTTGGTGCTATTTCACTTTTACAAACAATTATCTGTGGGTTTCACAAATCAATGCCGTACCAGTACTCTATTGTTCCAAAGTATGCCATATGTTCTCTTTCCTGCTGGTATTTGGTATTATGGTATTATGTTTGAGGGTCCTGGACACTCTTATAAAAAGGCCTAAGGTGGAAGAGGTGTACTGGGTGTCCACTCATTTTTATTTTCTATTTCTCATTTGACCAAAATTATCTCTGGTTTTGTAAAATCAATGCCGTACCTGTACTCTATTGTTCAAAAGGATGCCATACGTCCTCTTTCCTGCTGGTGTTTTTTTTGAGTGTCCAGGACCATCTTATAAAAAGGCCTAAGGAGAAAGAGGTGTACTGGTTGGCCACTCATTTTTATTTTTCTATTTAACAATTGACCAAAATGATCTCTGGGTTTGTAAAATCAATGCTGTACCTGTACTCTATTGTTCAAAAGGATGCCATACGTCCTCTTTCCTGCTTGTGTTTTTTTTGAGGGTCCAGGACCCTCTTATAAAAAGGCCTAAGGAGAAAGAGGTGTACTGGCTGTCCATCGAATCATTTTTTTATTAAAATTTACATTTTAAAAAAAAATTCTATGGGTTTCTAAAATCTATGCCTTTCCTGTACTCTATTGTTCAAAAGTATGCCTTATGTCCTCTTTCCTGCTGGTTTTTTGTTTGAGGGTCCTGGACCCTCTTATAAAAAGGCATTATGGATAAAGAATTGTACCTGGTGTCCATCCAATCATTTTTTTTAATTCAAATTCACGGTTGAAACAAATTATCCCCGGGTTTCTAAAATCAATGCCTTTCCTATAATCTTTTTTTCACAAAGGATGCCATATGTCCTCTTTCCTACTGCTGGTTTTGTTGAGTGTCCTGGAGCCTCTGCTAAAAAGGCCGAAGGATAAAGAAGTGTACTGGGTGTCTATTCAATGTTTTTTTTAGATTTCACAGTTGTAACTTATTTTTTCTGTCTTTCAAAAATCAATGCCTTTCCTGTAATCTATTTTTCAAAAGGATGCCATATGTCCTCTTTCATGCTGTTCTTTCTGCTGAGGCTCCGGGACACTCTTTTAAAAAGGCCTAAGGATAAAGAAGTGTACTGGGTGTCCAATCAATGTTTTTTTTCTATTTCCTGGGTCATATAACTGATCTCTGTGTTTCTAAAATCAATGCCTTTCCTGTAATCTAATTTTCAAAAGTATGCCATATGTCCTCTTTCCTGCTGGTGTTTTTTTTGAGGGTCCAGGACCCTCTTATAAAAAGGCCTAAGGAGAAAGTGGTGTACTGGGTGTCCATCGAATCATTTTTTTGATTCAAATTTACATTTGCAAAAAATTATCTATGGGTTTCTAAAATCAATGCCTTTCCTGTACTCTTACTGTATTGTTAAAAAGTATGCCATATGTCCCCTTACCTGCTGGTGTTTTGTTTGAGGGTCCTGGACCCTCTTATAAAAAGGCCTAGGGAGAAAGAATTGTACTGGGTGTCCATCCAACCATTTTTTTTATTCAAATTCACGGTTGCAACAAATTATCCCCGGGTTTCTAAAATCAATGCCTTTCCTATAATCTTTTTTTCACAAAGGATGCCATATGTCCTCTTTCCTACTGCTGGTTTTGTTGAGTGTCCTGGAGCCTCTGCTAAAAAGGTCGAAGGATAAAGAAGTGTACTGGGTGTCTATTCAATGTTTTTTTAGATTTCACAGTTGTAACTTATTTTTTCTGTCTTTCAAAAATCAATGCCTTTCCTGTAATCTATTTTTCAAAAGGATGCCATATGTCCTCTTTCATGCTGTTCTTTCTGTTGAGGCTCCGGGACACTCTTCTAAAAAGGCCTAAGGATAAATAAGTGTACTGGGTGTATAATCTATGTTTTTTTAGATTTCACGGTTGCAACTAATGATCTCTGTGTTTCTAAAATCAATGCCTTTCCTGTAATCTAATTTTCTAAAGTATGCCATATGTCCTCTTTCCTGCTGGTGTTTTTTTTGAGGGTCCAGGACCCTCTTATAAAAAGGCCTAAGGAGAAAGTGGTGTACTGGGTGTCCATTGAATCATTTTTTTGATTCAAATTTACATTTGCAAAAAATTATCTATGGGTTTCTAAAATCAATGCCTTTCCTGTACTTTTACTGTATTGTTAAAAAGTATGCCATATGTCCCCTTTCCTGCTGGTGTTTTGTTTGAGGGTCCTGGACCCTCTTATAAAAAGGCCTAGGGAGAAAGAATTGTACTGGGTGTCCATCCAACCATTTTTTTTATTCAAATTCACGGTTGCAACAAATTATCCCCGGGTTTCTAAAATCAATGCCTTTCCTATAAAAAAATTTTCACAAAGGATGCCATATGTCCTCTTTCCTACTGCTGGTTTTGTTGAGTGTCCTGGAGCCTCTGCTAAAAAGGCCGAAGGATAAAGAAGTGTACTGGGTGTCTATTCAATGTTTTTTTAGATTTCACAGTTGTAACTTATTTTTTCTGTCTTTCAAAAATCAATGCCTTTCCTGTAATCTATTTTTCAAAAGGATGCCATATGTCCTCTTTCATGCTGTTCTTTCTGTTGAGGCTCCAGGACACTCTTCTAAAAAGGTCTAAGGATAAATAAGTGTACTGGGTGTATAATCTATGTTTTTTTAGATTTCACGGTTGCAACTAATGATCTCTGTGTTTCTAAAATCAATGCCTTTCCTGTAATCTAATTTTCTAAAGTATGCCATATGTCCTCTTTCATGCTGCTGGTTTTGTGGAGGGTCCTGGAGCCTCTGCTAAAAAGGCCTAAGGATAAATAAGTGTACTTGGTGTATAATCGAAGTTTTTTGTGATTTCACGGTTGAAACTAATGATCTCTGTGTTTCTAAAATCAATGCCTTTCCTGTAATCTAATTTTCTAAAGGATGCCATATGTCCTCTTTCAAGCTGCTGGTTTTGTGGAGGGTCCTGGAGCCTCTGCTAAAAAGGCCTAAGGATAAAGAAGTGTACTGGGTGTATAATCTATGTTTTTTTAGATTCCACGTTTGCAAAAAATTATCCACGGGTTTCTAAAATCAATGCCTTTCCAGTAATCTATTATTCACAAGGATGCCATATGTACTTTTTGATGCTGTTGTTTCGGTTGAGGCTCCGGGAGCCTCTTATTAAAAAGGCCTAATGAAAAATAAGTGTACTGGGTGTCTAATCAATGTTTTTTTCGATTTACCGTTTGCAACTAATGATCTCTGTGTTTCTGAAATCAATGCCTTTCCTATAATCATTTTTTCCAAAGGATGCCATATGTCCTCTTTCCTGCTGCTGGTTTTGTTGAGGGTCCTGGAGCCTCTGCTGCGCATAATAAAGAAAAAAAATAAATTAATTTAACTTGACTTAATAACTGTGGTCGTAGGTAGTGGTTGTTGTTAGCAGATTATTTTTATTGCAAATTGCAATTGCCACAGCGTGCATAAAATGTGCGTCACTAGTCCAAATTTTAATTATTTTTTTTTTCATTCATGATTAGTTTGGGGTACGGCGCAATATTGGAAAGGCAAAAAACAGGTCTCGGTACCCGTTGATATAAGGGGTGACTACTAGTGCTTTTACCAGGCTCCTCTTGGATAGCCCCAGAAAGTGTGAGTATGAATCCCAAAAAGAAAATTAAATTAAGGTTGAAAAATTACTCCTAAGTAAATTGTAAGACCCGGAGCTCCTCAAACACACGTCCTACCGCAACAGGTATAGGCTCCGCCCACCCAAATCTTACCTTTTTAATGCCAATTGATATTGCCACAGCTGGAATAACAGTAACTAACATGTGCGTCACCACAGTCTCCGAATCTATTGTCGGATGTATACAAAAACAACAATAAAGAATTCCTTTTGGGGCGCAAAGAGATGGCTACCGGAACACTCCAGGAACTTCACAAAAGTGGCTGTCTTGTGTTTCTGGTGATGTTGTAGACATCTGGGTAGTGTACAGGGAGGGCAAAAATCCTCTCCATCTCTGTGCACCACAGGACAGGACGTCCTTGTCATCCATAAGCACATGAAATTGCTGGCATTTTTGTTGCTTCAAGAAGTTCATTTTTTGTGGTGATAGATAGTACTGAATTAAATAAACTTTGGTTTCCTACCATACTCAAGACAATCTTGTAGTTCAAGCTTCGGACTTGCTGTTGGAAACAGTGGGCTGTCCATAGCAGGAAGATGATTTAGACAGAAGTAACGGGCTCTGCTTGCAGGTGACACATGTTTATAGTCAATCATCAAAGGGGTTGCGTGCAGAATATGGCTGATGGCCCCTTATTCACATGTTTGTCCAGAGCAACAACATTTGCAAACAGCCAGAAGAGAGGTCGATTCTCACCAGCCTTAAGTTGAGCTTCAATTACCAAATGCTGATATTCAATAAATAGACAAACAGTGCCTTAAAAAACACATTTGCAATATGGATTCACCAGAGCAAGGTCATTGCTAGTATTTCCCACAGTAACAAAATTAAAATGACACAACTCCGCAATCTTCCCCTTCACATTATTATTGTCACACTCCATTGCACTCCTATGCCCACCTCCCTGCTCTTGTTTTTGTTGAGGGTTCTGGAGCCTCTGCTAAAAAGGCCTAAGTTTAAATAAGTGTACTTGGTGTATAATCGAAGTTTTTTGTGATTTCACGGTTGCAACTAATGATCTCTGTGTTTCTAAAATCAATGCCTTTCCTGTAATCTAATTTTCTAAAGGATGCCATATGTCCTCTTTCATGCTGCTGGTTTTGTGGAGGGTCCTGGAGCCTCTGCTAAAAAGGCCTAAGGATAAATAAGTGTACTTGGTGTGTAATCGAAGTTTTTTGTGATTTCACGGTTGCAACTAATGATCTCTGTGTTTCTAAAATCAATGCCTTTCCTGTAATCTAATTTTCTAAAGGATGCCATATGTCCTCTTTCAAGCTGCTGGTTTTGTGGAGGGTCCTGGAGCCTCTGCTAAAAAGGCCTAAGGATAAAGAAGTGTACTGGGTGTATAATCTATGTTTTTTTAGATTCCACGTTTGCAAAAAATTATCCACGGGTTTCTAAAATCAATGCCTTTCCAGTAATCTATTATTCACAAGGATGCCATATGTACTTTTTGATGCTGTTGTTTCGGTTGAGGCTCCGGGAGCCTCTTATTAAAAAGGCCTAATGAAAAATAAGTGTACTGGGTGTCTAATCAATGTTTTTTTCGATTTACCGTTTGCAACTAATGATCTCTGTGTTTCTGAAATCAATGCCTTTCCTGTAATCATTTTTTCCAAAGGATGCCATATGTCCTCTTTCCTGCTGCTGGTTTTGTTGAGGGTCCTGGAGCCTCTGCTGCGCATAATAAAGAAAAAAAAAATTAATTTAACTTGACTTAATAACTGTGGTCGTAGGTAGTGGTTGTTGTTAGCAGATTATTTTTATTGCAAATTGCAATTGCCACAGCGTGCATAAAATGTGCGTCACTAGTCCAAATTTTAATTATTTTTTTTTTTCATTCATGATTAGTTTGGGGTACAGCGCAATATTGGAAAGGCAAAAAACAGGTCTCGGTACCCGTTGATATAAGGGGTGACTACTAGTGCTTTTACCAGGCTCCTCTTGGATAGCCCCAGAAAGTGTGAGTATGAATCCCAAAAAGAAAATTAAATTAAGGTTGAAAAATTACTCCTAAGTAAATTGTAAGACCCGGAGCTCCTCAAACACACGTCCTACCGCAACAGGTATAGGCTCCGCCCACCCAAATCTTACCTTTTTAATGCCAATTGATATTGCCACAGCTGGAATAACAGTAACTAACATGTGCGTCACCACAGTCTCCGAATCTATTGTCGGATGTATACAAAAACAACAATAAAGAATTCCTTTTGGGGCGCAAAGAGATGGCTACCGGAACACTCCAGGAACTTCACAAAAGTGGCTGTCTTGTGTTTCTGGTGATGTTGTAGACATCTGGGTAGTGTACAGGGAGGGCAAAAATCCTCTCCATCTCTGTGCACCACAGGACAGGACGTCCTTGTCATCCATAAGCACATGAAATTGCTGGCATTTTTGTTGCTTCAAGAAGTTCATTTTTTGTGGTGATAGATAGTACTGAATTAAATAAACTTTGGTTTCCTACCATACTCAAGACAATCTTGTAGTTCAAGCTTCGGACTTGCTGTTGGAAACAGTGGGCTGTCCATAGCAGGAAGATGATTTAGACAGAAGTAACGGGCTCTGCTTGCAGGTGACACATGTTTATAGTCAATCATCAAAGGGGTTGCGTGCAGAATATGGCTGATGGCCCCTTATTCACATGTTTGTCCAGAGCAACAACATTTGCAAACAGCCAGAAGAGAAGTCGGTTCTCACCAGCCTTAAGTTGAGCTTCAATTACCAAATGCTGATATTCAATAAATAGACAAACAGTGCCTTAAAAAACACATTTGCAATATGGATTCACCAGAGCAAGGTCATTGCTAGTATTTCCCACAGTAACAAAATTAAAATGACACAACTCCGCAATCTTCCCCTTCACATTATTATTGTCACACTCCATTGCACTCCTATGCCCACCTCCCTGCTCTTGTTTTTGTTGAGGGTTCTGGAGCCTCTGCTAAAAAGGCCTAAGTTTAAATAAGTGTACTTGGTGTATAATCGAAGTTTTTTGTGATTTCACGGTTGCAACTAATGATCTCTGTGTTTCTAAAATCAATGCCTTTCCTGTAATCTAATTTTCTAAAGGATGCCATATGTCCTCTTTCATGCTGCTGGTTTTGTGGAGGGTCCTGGAGCCTCTGCTAAAAAGGCCTAAGGATAAATAAGTGTACTTGGTGTATAATCGAAGTTTTTTGTGATTTCACGGTTGCAACTAATGATCTCCGTGTTTCTAAAATCAATGCCTTTCCTATAATCATTTTTTTCAAAAGGATGCCATATGTCCTCTTTCCTGCTGCTGGTTTTGTCGAGGGTCCTGGAGCCTCTGCTGCGCATAATAAAGAAAAAAAAATTAATTTAACTTGACTTAATAACTGAAGCATGACTTCAGGAGTCAGGTGTGGTCGTAGGTAGTGGTTGTTGTTAGCAGATTATTTTTATTGCAAATTGCAATTGCCACAGCGTGCATAAAATGTGCGTCACTAGTCCAAATTGTAATTTATTTTTTTCATTCAGGATTAGTTTGGGGTACGGCGCAATATTGGAAACGCAAAAAACAGGTCTCCGTACCCGTTGATATAAGGGGTGACTACTACTGCTTTTACCAGGCTCCTCTTGGATAGCCCCAGAAAGTGTAACTATAAATCCCAAAAAGAAAATTAAATTAAGGTTGAAAACAAACTCCAAAGTAACTTGTAAGACCTGGAGCTCCTCAAACACATGTCCTACCTTAACAGCTATAGGCTCCACAACCCACAAATCTTAACTTTTTCATGCCAATTGATATTGCCACAGCTGGAACAACAGTAAATAACATGTGCGTCACCACAGACTCCGAAGCTGTTGTCGGATGTATACAAAAACACTGATAAAGTATTCCTTTAGGAGCGCAAAGAGATGGCTACCGGAACACCAGGAAGTTCACAATCGTCTCCATCTCTGTGCACCAAAGGACATGATGTCCTTGTCATCCATAAGCACATGAAATTGCTGGCATTTTTGTTGCTTCAAGAAGTTAATTTTTTGTGGTGATAGATAGTACTGAATTAAATAAACTTTGGTTTCCTACCATACTAAAGACAATCTTGTATTTCAAAATTCGTACTTGCTGTGGGAAACAGTGGCCTGTTCATACCAGGAAGATGATTTAGACAGAAGTAACGAGCTCTGCTTGCAGGTGACACATGTTAATCGTCAATCATCAAAGGGGTTGCGTGCAGAATATGGCTGATGGCCCCTTATTCACATGTTTGTCCAGAGCCACAACATTTGCAAACAGCCAGAAGAAAGGTCGTTTCTCACCAGCCTAAGTTGAGCTTCATTTAACAAATGCTGATATTCAAAAAAATAGACAAACAGTGCCTTAAATAACACATTTGCGATATGGATTCACCAGAGCAAGGTCATTGCAAGTACTAAGTTCCCACGATAACAAAATTAAAATGCCACAACTATGCAATCTTCACCTTCAGATTATTATTGTCACACTCCATTGTACTCCTATGCCCAGCTCCCTGCTCTTGTTTTTGTTGAGGGTCCTGGAGCCTCTGCTGAAAAGGCCTATGGATAATAAAGTGTACTGGGTGTCTGTTCAATTTTTTTTTTGATTTCCCGGTTGCAAGTAATTATCTCAGTGTTTCTAAAATCAATGCCTTTCCTGTAATCCTGTAATGTTTTTTTCTATTACATGGGTCATATAAATGATCTGTGGGTTTCTAAAATCAATGCCTTTCCTGTAATCTTTTATTCAAAAGGATGACATATCTCCTCTTTCATGCTGTTGTTTCGGTTGAGGCTCCGGGACCCTCGTATTAAAAAGGCCTGACCATAAATAAGTGTGACGGGTGTGTAATCAATTTTTTTTTCTAAATTCACGGTTGCAAATAATGATCTGTGGGTTTCTAAAATCAATGCTTTTCCTGTAATCTTTTATTCAAAAGGATGACATATCTCCTCTTTCATGCTGTTGTTTCGGTTGAGGCTCCGGGACCCTCGTATTAAAAAGGCCTGAGCATAAATAAGTGTCACGGCTGTGTAATCAATTTTTTTTTTCTAAATTCACGGTTGCAAATAATGATCTGTGGCTTTCTAAAATCAATGCCTTTCCTGTAATCTTTTATTCAAAAGGATGACATATCTCCTCTTTCATGCTGTTGTTTCGGTTGAGGCTCCAGGACCCTCGTATTAAAAAGGCCTGAGCATAAATAAGTGTGACGGGTGTGTAATCAATTTTTTTTTCTAAATTCACGGTTGCAAATAATGATCTGTGGGTTTCTAAAATCAATGCCTTTCCTGTAATCTTTTATTCAAAAGGATGACATATCTCCTCTTTCATGCTGTTGTTTCGGTTGAGGCTCCGGGACCCTCGTATTAAAAAGGCCTGAGCATAAATAAGTGTGACGGCTGTGTAATCAATTTTTTTTTCTAAATTCACGGTTGCAAATAATGATCTGTGGGTTTCTTAAATCAATTCCTTTACTGTAATCTTTTATTCAAAAGGATGACATATCTCCTCTTTCATGCTGTTGTTTCGGTTGAGGCTCCGGGACCCTCGTATTAAAAAGGCCTGAGCATAAATAAGTGTGACGGCTGTGTAATCAATTTTTTTTTCTAAATTCACGGTTGCAAATAATGGTCTGTGGCTTTCTAAAATCAATGCCTTTCCTGTAATCTTTTATTCAAAAGGATGACATATCTCCTCTTACATGCTGTTGTTTCGGTTGAGGCTCCAGGACCCTCGTATTAAAAAGGCCTGAGCATAAATAAGTGTGACGGGTGTGTAATCAATTTTTTTTTCTAAATTCACGGGTTGCAAATAATGATCTGTGGGTTTCTAAAATCAATGCCTTTCCTGTAATCTTTTATTCAAAAGGATGACATATCTCCTCTTTCATGCTGTTGTTTCGGTTGAGGCTCCGGGACCCTCGTATTAAAAAGGCCTGAGCATAAATAAGTGTCACGGCTGTCTAATCAATTTTTTTTTCTAAATTCACGGTTGCAAATAATGATCTGTGGGTTTCTAAAATCAATGCCTTTCCTGTAATCTTTTATTCAAAAGGATGACATATCTCCTCTTTCATGCTGTTGTTTCGGTTGAGGCTCCGGGACCCTCGTATTAAAAAGGCCTGAGCATAAATAAGTGTCACGGCTGTCTAATCAATTTTTTTTTCTAAATTCACGGTTGCAAATAATGATCTGTGGGTTTCTAAAATCAATACCTTTCCTGTAATCTTTTATTCAAAAGGATGACATATCTCCTCTTTCATGCTGTTGTTTCGGTTGAGCCTCCGGGACCCTCGTATTAAAAAGGCCTGAGCATAAATAAGTGTCACGGCTGTCTAATCAATGTTTTTGTGTAATTTCATGGTTGCAAATAATGATCTGTGGCTTTCTAAAATCAATGCCTTTCCTGTAATCTTTTATTCAAAAGTATGACATATCTCCTCTTTCATGCTGTTGTTTCGGTTGAGGCTCCGGGACCCTCGTATTAAAAAGGCCTGAGCATAAATAAGTGTGACGGCTGTGTAATCAATTTTTTTTTCTAAATTCACGGTTGCAAATAATGATCTGTGGGTTTCTAAAATCAATGCCTTTCCTGTAATCTTTTATTCAAAAGGATGACATATCTCCTCTTTCATGCTGTTGTTTCGGTTGAGGCTCCGGGACCCTCGTATTAAAAAGGCCTGAGCATAAATAAGTGTGATGGGTGTGTAATCAATTTTTTTTTCTAAATTCACGGTTGCAAATAATGATCTGTGGGTTTCTAAAATCAATGCCTTTCCTGTAATCTTTTATTCAAAAGCATGACATATCTCCTCTTTCATGCTGTTGTTTCGGTTGAGGCTCCTGGACCCTCGTATTAAAAAGGCCTGAGCATAAATAAGTGTGACGGCTGTGTAATCAATTTTTTTTTCTAAATTCACGGTTGCAAATAATGATCTGTGGGTTTCTAAATTCAATGCCTTTCCTGTAATCTTTTATTCAAAAGCATGACATATCTCCTCTTTCATGCTGTTGTTTCAGTTGAGGCTCCGGGACCCTCGTATTAAAAAGGCCTGAGCATAAATAAGTGTCACGGCTGTCTAATCAATTTTTTTTTCTAAATTCACGGTTGCAAATAATGATCTGTGGGTTTCTAAAATCAATGCCTTTCCTGTAATCTTTTATTCAAAAGGATGACATATCTCCTCTTTCATGCTGTTGTTTCGGTTGAGGCTCCGGGACCCTCGTATTAAAAAGGCCTGAGCATAAATAAGTGTCACAGCTGTCTAATCAATTTTTTTTTCTAAATTCACGGTTGCAAATAATGATCTGTGGGTTTCTAAAATCAATGCCTTTCCTGTAATCTTTTATTCAAAAGGATGACATATCTCCTCTTTCATGCTGTTGTTTCGGTTGAGGCTCCGGGACCCTCGTATTAAAAAGGCCTGAGCATAAATAAGTGTCACGGCTGTCTAATCAATGTTTTTGTGTAATTTCATGGTTGCAAATAATGATCTGTGGCTTTCTAAAATCAATGCCTTTCCTGTAATCTTTTATTCAAAAGTATGACATATCTCCTCTTTCATGCTGTTGTTTCGGTTGAGGCTCCGGGACCCTCGTATTAAAAAGGCCTGAGCATAAATAAGTGTGACGGCTGTGTAATCAATTTTTTATTCTAAATTCACGGTTGCAAATAATGATCTGTGGGTTTCTAAAATCAATGCCTTTCCTGTAATCTTTTATTCAAAAGGATGACATATCTCCTCTTTCATGCTGTTGTTTCGGTTGAGGCTCCGGGACCCTCGTATTAAAAAGGCCTGAGCATAAATAAGTGTCACGGCTGTCTAATCAATGTTTTTGTGTAATTTCATGGTTGCAAATAATGATCTGTGGCTTTCTAAAATCAATGCCTTTCCTGTAATCTTTTATTCAAAAGTATGACATATCTCCTCTTTCATGCTGTTGTTTCGGTTGAGGCTCCGGGACCCTCGTATTAAAAAGGCCTGAGCATAAATAAGTGTGACGGCTGTGTAATCAATTTTTTTTTCTAAATTCACGGTTGCAAATAATGATCTGTGGGTTTCTAAAATCAATGCCTTTCCTGTAATCTTTTATTCAAACGGATGACATATCTCCTCTTTCATGCTGTTGTTTCGGTTGAGGCTCCGGGACCCTCGTATTAAAAAGGCCTGAGCATAAATAAGTGTGATGGGTGTGTAATCAATTTTTTTTTCTAAATTCACGGTTGCAAATAATGATCTGTGGGTTTCTAAAATCAATGCCTTTCCTGTAATCTTTTATTCAAAAGCATGACATATCTCCTCTTTCATGCTGTTGTTTCGGTTGAGGCTCCGGGACCCTCGTATTAAAAAGGCCTGAGCATAAATAAGTGTGACGGCTGTGTAATCAATTTTTTTTTCTAAATTCACGGTTGCAAATAATGATCTGTGGGTTTCTAAATTCAATGCCTTTCCTGTAATCTTTTATTCAAAAGCATGACATATCTCCTCTTTCATGCTGTTGTTTCGGTTGAGGCTCCGGGACCCTCGTATTAAAATGGCCTGAGCATAAATAAGTGTCACGGCTGTCTAATCAATTTTTTTTTCTAAATTCACGGTTGCAAATAATGATCTGTGGGTTTCTAAAATCAATGCCTTTCCTGTAATCTTTTATTCAAAAGGATGACATATCTCCTCTTTCATGCTGTTGTTTCGGTTGAGGCTCCGGGACCCTCGTATTAAAAAGGCCTGAGCATAAATAAGTGTCACGGCTGTCTAATCAATTTTTTTTTCTAAATTCACGGTTGCAAATAATGATCTGTGGGTTTCTAAAATCAATGCCTTTCCTGTAATCTTTTATTCAAAAGGATGACATATCTCCTCTTTCATGCTGTTGTGTCGGTTGAGGCTCCGGGACCCTCGTATTAAAAAGGCCTGAGCATAAATAAGTGTGATGGGTGTGTAATCAATTTTTTTTTCTAAATTCACGGTTGCAAATAATGATCTGTGGGTTTCTAAAATCAATGCCTTTCCTGTAATCTTTTATTCAAAAGCATGACATATCTCCTCTTTCATGCTGTTGTTTCGGTTGAGGCTCCGGGACCCTCGTATTAAAAAGGCCTGAGCATAAATAAGTGTGACGGCTGTGTAATCAATTTTTTTTTCTAAATTCACGGTTGCAAATAATGATCTGTGGGTTTCTAAAATCAATGCCTTTCCTGTAATCTTTTATTCAAAAGGATGACATATCTCCTCTTTCATGCTGTTGTTTCGGTTGAGGCTCTGGGACCCTCGTATTAAAAAGGCCTGAGCATAAATAAGTGTCACGGCTGTGTAATCTATTTTTTTTTCTAAATTCACGGTTGCAAATAATGATCTGTGGCTTTCTAAAATCAATGCCTTTCCTGTAATCTTTTATTCAAAAGGATGACATATCTCTTCTTTCATGCTGTTTTTTCGGTTGAGGCTCCAGGACCCTCGTATTAAAAAGGCCTGAGCATAAATAAGTGTGACGGGTGTGTAATCAATTTTTTTTTCTAAATTCACGGTTGCAAATAATGATCTGTGGGTTTCAAAATCAATGCCTTTCCTGTAATCTTTTATTCAAAAGGATGACATATCTCCTCTTTCATGCTGTTGTTTCGGTTGAGGCTCTTGGACCCTCGTATTAAAAAGGCCTGAGCATAAATAAGTGTCACGGCTGTGTAATCAATTTTTTTTTATAAATTCACGGTTGCAAATAATGATCTGTGGGTTTCTTAAATCAATGCCTTTACTGTAATCTTTTATTCAAAAGGATGACAGTACTACCAAAATACAGCCAATGAAGGGCCTTAGGAAGACTGAGCCAAGGTTGGATTGTAGTATTTGGTTAGGCTAATCATGATGGCCATGTAGACCACCACCACCGAGAGTCCTGGAAGTAACAGGGATGATGAGATGAAAGAGCTAAGAATAGTAGAACTTGAAACAACAGAGTTAGCCATGGGTGTTAGTGCAAAACCGCTTGGCTTTTTTTGGGCTTTGGGTGCGGCTATTCCTGCAGGCCATATAGAGCTGACAACATTCGGTGTCGTATCAGCTATTAAACTAATAAGAACAGTACTAGCAAAATACAGCCAATGAAGGGCCTTAGGAAGACTGGGGCAAGGTTGGATTGTAGTATTTGGTTAGGCTAATCATGATGGCCATGTAGACCACCACCACCGAGAGTCCTGGAAGTAACAGGGATGATGAGATGAAAGAGCTAAGAATAGTAGAACTTGAAACAACAGAGTTAGCCATGGGTGTTAGTGCAAAACCGCTTGGCTTTTTTTTGGCTTTGGGTGCGGCTATTCATGCAGGCCATATAAAGCTGACAACATTCGGTGTTGTATCAGCTATTAAACTAATAAGAACAGTACTACCAAAATACAGCCAATGAAGGGCCTTAGGAAGACTGAGCCAAGGTTGGATTGTAGTATTTGGTTAGGCTAATCATGATGGCCATGTAGACCACCATAGTAATAAGAACAGTACTAGCAAAATACAGCCAATGAAGGGCCTTAGGAAGACTGAGCCAAGGTTGGATTGTAGTATTTGGTTAGGCTAATCATGATGGCCATGTAGACCACCACCACCGAGAGTCCTGGAAGTAACAGGGATGATGAGATGAAAGTGCTAAGAATAGTACTACTTGAAACAACAGAGTTAGCCATGGGTGTTAATCCAAGACCGCTTGGATTTATTTTTGTATTGGGTGCAGCTAATCATGCAGGCCATATAGAGCTGACAACATTCGGTGTTGTATCAGCTATAAAAATAATAAGAACTGTACTATCAAAATACAGACAATGAAGGGCCTATGAAGACTGAGCAAAGGTTGGATTGTAGTATTTTGTTCGGCTAATCATGATGGCCATGTAGACCGCCCGTAACAGGGATGAAAGTGCTAAGAATAGTACTAATTGAAACAACAGAGTTAGCCATGGGTGTTAGTCTAAGACCACTCGGCTTTTTTTTGGGTTTGGGTGCAGCTAATCATGAAGGACAGATAGACCTGCCACCATTTGGTGTTGTAACAGGTATGAAAATGCAAAGAACAGTACTACATAACACAACCTACTTACCATGGGTCCCAGAACATATGTTTGGTTGTTATATTTTGTAAGGGTAATCATGCAGGCCATATAGACCTCCACCGATAGGGTGAGTATGAGTAACAGCTATTAAAATGAGAAGGACATTACTAATTAACACAACATAGTTACCATGGGTCGCAGACCAAGAGCAGATGTCTTATTATTATATTTTGTATGGGTAATCATCCAGGCCGTATAGACCTCACCAAATAGGGGGATTTACAGAGATTAAAGTGCTAAGAATGGTAGTACTTAAAACACAACCTCGTTAAAATAGGTAGCAGACCACATGTCTTATTATTATAATTTTTCAGGGTAATCTGGCAGGCCATATAGAACTCCCACGATAGGGGGGGGGGGGGAACAGGGATTAAAGTGCTAAGAAAAGTACTAATTGACACAAGCTAGTTGGGTTCAAGAACGCATGTTTGATTATTAGAATTTATTAGGGTAATTATATATCTAACAAATATATCTATTTCTCTTCTATCGATTCTATCTAACTATCAATCTATGTATATCTATCTATCCTATCTATCACTATCAATCTATCTTCTGTCCGGGATGTTTTGAGACAGCCACTTTGGGAATGTTAGTTGATTTAGACCCATTATGGCTTAAAAGCAGACTCTGCATCAACTATTTTCCATGGGAGTTTTGCCAGGGATCCCCCTCCAGCATGCAACAGTCCAGGTGTTAGGACCCTTGAAACAACTTTTCCATCACTATTGTGGCCAGAAAGAGTCCTTGTAGGTTTTAAAGTTCGCCTGCCTATTGAATTCAATGGCGGTTCACGCGTTCGTGAACAATACTGGAAGTTCGAGTCCGCGGTTCGCGAACCGAAAATTTTAGGTTCGCGACATCACTACTCGTAAGGACATATGAAACCCAAAACTTTTCTTTTGCGATTCAGACAGAGCGTGCCATTTAAAAAAAGTTTCCAATGTACTTAAATTATCAAATTTGCTTCCTTCCCATGATTTTCTTTGCTGAAGAGATACCTAGGTAGGCATCTGGAGCACTACATGCAGGAAATAGTGCTGTCATCTAGTGCTCTTACAAATGTATAACATTCTTGCAAAACTGCTGCCATATAGTGCTCTAGAAATGAGACGGCTCCTAAGCATATGCCCTTGCTTTTCAACAAAAGATACAGAGAGAACGAAGAAAATTTGATAATAAAAGTAAATTAGTAATGAGAATGTATATGTGGAATACACTCTGATGGAGGTTCTAGATGACAACTGGTGAGGTTAAGAGTCTTGATAAAGGCCTACTATTTGGCCGAAACGCGTTGACAAATCAGCTGCTAAGCTATATTTCAATCTTTTAATCTAAGTTTGGACGTTTTGCACTATTTTGTTATATATTTTTACAGGACACTACATTAGGATTTAGAATGGATAACAAAGAGATCACTATGATTTAACAGGATTACCATCACCGAACTTCTCACCACCAGGAAACAAGTTTGATTTTTTTCACTTTTTTCTTCCGTTATACACTGTTTGGAAATAATTCACTTGGATTGTGACATTGACTGATACCTACATGAACATCGTTTTCATAATTTTTTATATTTTTATATATTTTTTCATTTTTCATTTTCCCAATTTTATCTTCATTTTTATTTTTATGCACGTGCATTTTTCACATAATGTCCACACATTGATACAATTGTTAACCTCACCAATTGTCATCCGGAAACCTCCATCAGAGTGTATTCCACATATACATTCTCATTAGTATTAAAATGTTTTAATATATATAATTTTAACCTGTCTAGAATGGATTTTAACCTGTCTAGTATGGATCCAAACTAATTTATTGTATGTAATAAACAGTATTTTTATTTACTTATTTATTTTAGAAAGTTTTCCATTCGCATTGCCAGAGATATTTCACTAGAGATATCTATTGTACACCCACCTTACCTTTTAGGCGCTTTGAACACACCACATACATATCTATTTATTACTGGCTGACTAGGTAGCCTTTGTTCGAAGCTACAGGTAATAGGGGTCAAGGCGCTATATCTATACACTCCCAATAAAAGTAAATTAGAAAGCAGTATAAAATCATATCCTTTATCTGAATCATGAAAGAGAAAATTGTGGTGTCATGTCCCTTTAACATGTTACCAAGGGAACAAAGTAAATGTGATAATGAAAATAAGTAAAGTTTTTTTTTGTTTTAAATGACATGCTTTTTCTATATCATTAAAGTTTAAGTTTGACTTTGACCGTTATGTCTCTTTAAGCTTTTCAAATGCATTAGTGATATGAAAACACCCCTATACCTAGGGTTGCCTGGGTATTTTACCAGGCATTTTTAAAGTTTGGGTTAAAAGTTTAAAATAAAGATTATATTTGTGTTATCATCTAATTATACAACAATTATAATTCAAAACAATAGTAGACTTTAGGTTCTATTTATGATGTATAATAATTTTTGATAATGTATGCTAATGAGCATGGTAGGTATTTTTTCCCAAAGGTAGCGACCCTACCTATACCTTGCATGAAAAACATGGCAGCTAATAGGAAACACTTTTCCATAGCTTTTCAAAGGCTTTTTGGATATTTTAAATTCACCACCTTTGAAAACAAATGTTTGAATGGCATTTATTATTATCAGTTATTTATTCATTGTCACATGTTATTAAAAAACCGTTTTGTGTAATAAAATGAGAAAAAGAGAATTTCAATCACAGTTTTGAACCATGAAAATTGTATATAAATGAATATTAATGTGTAAATCTTAATTGAGGGTTGCAATGAAGTGTTTAAATATGAACTAATTTTACAGTAATAAAATTATTCTAAATTATTTCAAATAATTAATTACGCATGCCATAAATTGATATTAATGATTAACTGAAAAAAATTTGATCAAACATATTAGACATTCTCAGCTAGATTACGAGTTTTGCGTTACGGTTTTAACGCTGAAAAAATGGCCATTTCAGTGTAAAAAACAGTAACAGCCAGTACGAGTCATGTCGGTATAGCCATACCGCAAGTATTTTCGCCTGCAATGCAATGTCAGTCCCGCACTCAAAAAAATGACGTTTTTGCGTGGGATTTCGATAGCACCGGTATTACAGGTTGTGCGGTGAGGCTAAAATGCTTGCGTTACAGCTTATACTGACACGAGCCATATCGCCTTCTGAAAGCAGTAGTTATGGATTTTGTGTAACAAAAATGTTTCACAAAACTCATAACTAAAATGTTACACTAACACCCATACACCCCACTAACACCCATAAACTACCTATTAACCCCTAAACTGAGGCCCTCCCGCATCGCAAACACTATATTAAAGCTACTAACCCCTAATCTGCCGCCCGCCCACATCCCTGCCACTATAATAAAGTTATTAACCCCTATTCCGCTGTTCCCAGACACCCCTGCCACTAACTAAACCTATTAACCCCTAATCCACCAGCCCCCCCACATTGCCACTACTAAATAAACCTATTAACTCCTAAACTGCCAGCCCCCATCTCCCACTAATAAATTAAACTATTAACCCCTAAACTTATCACCCCCTAACTTTAAATTAAAATTACAATATCCCTATCTTAAAATAAATAAAAACTCACGTGTGAAATTAAAAAAACCCTAAGTTTAAACTAACAATTAACCTAACATAACTATTATACTAAACTATTATACTAAAATTAAAATAAATACCAATTAAAAAAACTAAATTACACATTAAAAAAAACCTAACACTACTAAAAAAAAGTCTAAAATTACAAAAAATAAAAAATACTAAACTAAGAAAAATAACAACCACTAAATTACAAAAAATAACAAACGAAATTATCAAAAAAATAAAAACAATTACACCTAATCTAATAGCCCTATAAAAATAAAAAAATAAAAACACCCCCTAGCCTACAATAAACTACCAATAGCCCTTAAAAGGGCCTTTTGTAGGGCATTGCCCTAAAGAAATCAGCTCTTTTACCTTGAAAGAAATACAAAGACCCCCCCAACATTAAAACCCACCAACCAACCCCCCAAAATAAAAAACCTTGCTCTAACAAAAGCCTAAGCAACCCATTGCCCTGAAAAGGGCATTTGTATGGGCATTGCCCTTTAAAGGACATTCCGCTCTTTTACATTGCCCTGAAAAGGGCATTCAGCTCTTTTAAAAAAGCCCAAACCCCAATAAAAAAAAAAAAACCCAGCCAAAAAAAAGTTAAAAAAAACCCCTAACACTAACCCCCAAAGATCCACTCACAGTTTCTGAAGTCCGGACATCCATCCTCATCCAGGTGGCGAGAAGTCTTCATCCAGGTGGCATCTTCTATCTTCAAAACAGCCAATAGGATGAGAGCTAATTAAATTCTATTGGCTATTCAAATCAACCAATAGAATTTCAGTACTACTATTTTTAGTAGTGTTAGTTTTTTTTTTAATGTGTAATTTAGTTTTTTAATTGGTAGTTATTTAATTTTAGTATAATTGTTTAGTATAATAGTTATGTTAGGTTAATTGTTAGTTTAAACTTAGGTTTTTTTAATTCCACATGTAAGTTTTTATTTATTTTAAGATAGGGAAATTGTAATTTTAATATAAAGTTAGGGGGTTGTTAGGTTTGAGGGTTAATAGTTTAAATTAGTTTTTTGCTATGTGGGGGGTGGCGGTTTAGGGGTTAATAATTATTATAGTGCCGGCGTTGTCGGGGAGCGACGGAATAGGGGTTAATAACTTTTACTAGTGGCTGCGATATCAGGAGTGACAGATTAGGTGTTAATAATTTTATTTAGGTGGCAGTGATGTCGGGAGCGGCAGATTAGGGGCTAATAACTTTATTTAGGTGGTGGCAATGTCGGGGTGGCGGATTAGGGGTGTTTAGACTAGGGGTTTATGTTAGGGTGTTAGGTTTAAACATAACTTTTTTTTCCCCCATAGACATCAATGGGGTTGGGTTACGGAGCTTTTCATTCCGCACTTCAGGTGTTGTTTTTTTTTCTAACACTCTCTCCCCATTGATGTATGGGGAAAGCGGGCACGAGCACGTCAAAGTAGCCCTTGGATTTTGTGTGGTATGGATCTTAACGACACCATACCGCACGCACAAGGCGGCTTTTCAGAAACTTGTAATGGCAGGGCTAAGGAAGGTGAAATAACGCAACTTTTGTTGCGTTCGTTTCGCACCCTCTATAGCGCAAAACTCGTAATCTAGTCGTCTGTGAGGAAGTTAGGGTGTGTAGAACTCACGTTTGAACATAGGCCCAATACAGAACACTAAAGACCAATACAGAGTTCAGAAAACTTAAGACGGTTGCAGACAAAAGTCCAATGAACACTGGACCTTAAATTGTGCAGTAAGGGTGAGGTTGTCACAGAATTCCTGGTAGATACAGCAGTCACAGCTTGGTTTGAGGAGGCTGTCACTGGTATAGTTGACACAGGGTTCTCTGCAGGCACAGGACACCCAGGGGGTACTGGTGGTGAGACTGTCATGGGATACCAGATTGATACAGAAGGCACAGCTGTTTTGAGGACACAAGGTTCTCACCAGGCCCAGATATCAAGCAAGACTGTTTGGCTTTCAAGAACCAAGTGAGCATACCCAGGTGCAAGGTAAGTATGCTTGATCTCTGGAACAAGGTGAGCATACATAGGTATCGAGTAAGTATGCTTGGTCTCTGGAGAAAGGTGAGCATACACAGGTATCAGGTGGGTATGTTTGGTCTCTGGAACAAGGTGAGCATATGCAGGTACAAGGTAAGTATGCTAGGTCTCAGGAGCAAGGGGAGCATATGCATGTACAAGGAAAGTATGCTTGGTCTCAGGAGCCAGGAACAAGGTGGGTAAGGCAGAGGGCATAGTGAGCTTTTATAGGAACTCCCCACAAGAGTCCTCCAGGTGGGAGTTCCAGTAATTAGGACATGGCAGTGTGCGGTTGCGCATGCCTAATGGTGCTGCAATAAGGAGCAGGAGGACTAGAGTCTCATCTTCCCTCCACATGGGACACCAAGATGGAAGCAGCTTCTCTCTGTGTTTGATGAGATCGGAGGGGCTGGTCCGGGAGCTCCTGGTGAGTCCCTTACAGTGCCCCTCTAGAGATGACTGATAAAATGATGTTTGGGATGCTTCTTTTTAATGTCTGATTTTTGCAGGAGCATGCACTTCAGATGCTGGTACTCAACTTCTCTCAACAGGACCATATCCTTTCCAATGGATGAGGTATTCCGGTCTTACTCTGTGAAGCATGGCATTTTCAATTTCTTCAACATCATATTCTTCTGATCCATCCACCAAGGCTGGCCCTGGAGTAGATGGCTAACAAGAAGGAAAGGGGTCTGGCACTGCAGGTTTGAGAAGGGAGACATAAAAAACTGGATGGATGCAAAAGGAAGATGTAAACTGAAGACGGATTTCAACTGGAGATATTTTTTCAATGGTTACAGGTCCAGAGAAGTCGCCTAATTTATTGGAAGGAAGAGGGGCATTAAATACTAAACAAATACTATAACAATAATATTTTATTATTAAAAACAAAAAAATAACCTGAAAATAAAATGCAAATATATTTTTAAATATTGAAAAGCTAAGAGTAATGGGCGCTGCCATGTTGTTTCTTTTTCTGCTGAGACAGATTAGGGACAGCTATAAAAGAGTTACTAGAGTGTGCAACCAATGATTACATTCAATATAACAGTGTTACGTCTGGAGTCTTCATTTCCACTTCTATGAGGCATTTGAAAGTCTACATTAAAAAAGTAATTGAACAGTACAGAATAGCAGTGTTATACTGTATATCAATGTTAATCTATAGTAGCAGCACCAGCAGAATGACAATGTTTTGGACACATATCCTTAACCATATCTGGTTATACACTTATACACATTTAATTTAAATACCCAAATAGCACCACCCACCCAAATCCACAAAATAACTATTAACACTTCCCCCTAGTGGATAAATATATTTCTCTGTTCATGGTACTTGGTATTAAAGTCCCCAGTTGCTAAATCCATTATACCTCCCTTTTCTTAAGCAATGTTTCCTTATTTCCCCCCTCTCCTAGGGCAATGTCCCTGTTTAAGAATTATGGCCAGTCGTAATAAAATGATGAGCAACTGGTGCATCAAGTTGCCCAGTTCTGATGTTACTTTTGTTTTGATTAACATGCTCACAGACCTTACTGGTGGTATCTCCTACATATCCCGCATGGGCATTTCATTAAATACACAGCATAATCCATGCTGCAAGTATAATAACCTCTAATCTGGTATTTCTTAACTAATATAGGGTGGGTAAATACAGGGCCTTGTAGGAAATTATTACAATTTGAACAGTTAAGATAGGGGAAAAATCCTGAAATAATCCTATCAGTATAGCTCTGAAGGGACATCTTCCAAGATCCATAATTTTTTTTAAGGCTGGACATAATTTGAGCCACTTTAGATTCCAAATTCTTGAACAGGTACATTACACTAGGAGAGGGGGAAATAGGTAAACTTTGCTTAAGAAAAGGGAGGTATATTGGATTTATCAATTGGTTACTTTAATGCCAAGTGGCATGAACAGATAAATAGATTGGTCAATATTTCATTAATTGTGTTGTGATGCTGATTTTGTCCACTAGGCGACATTGTTAATAACAATTTTATGGATTTTGGTGGATGGGGCTGTTTGGGTATTATGCAATGCATATAAGTGTATAACCAGACATGATTAAGGACATGCATCCAAAACATTCTCATTTTGCATGTTGGCTTTACAAATACTTTTTATATCTTTATGATGGTGCTGCTACTATTGATTGACATGGATGTTAGGGGTATGGTGCTAACCCTGTAGCTTGAACACTATATATAATTATACCCAGGAGCTGGATTTTAGAATTAACAGTGTTATATATCCGACTAACAATATAATTTCACAAACTAACATAACACTTATAAGGGTTTTGGAGTCTCGGGTGAAGGTGAATTGCATATCACCTGTCAGCTTTCTAAGATCTTATTTATATGTTGAACAAGAGCACAAAAATCAAATTGTCCTACATCTACTGTAAAATAAACACAGAATTCTTTTGATACCAAACTTTCCCAGTTTAATTAAGAAGAGTCATATCATTAGATGTTAATCATATGTTGGGCAATGATTGATGAGGCTTAACAGTCCTACCAAGCTATTCCAATGTATAGAGGAGGGTTATACTGTCACAGATAGAAATAAAAGGCCAACTCAATCAATTCCCTTCTTCAGTATATGTAGAGCAAGAAACCCCCACTAAGATGCCCTTCCGCCCTTGAACACTGAGAACAATGAAAACTGTTTTTTTTTAATCTAGCAGTTTTGTGGGCAGTGGGCACTCTCAGCTACTGGAAATTTTTAAATGTTGAGTAAAGTAAATTTAGCATTGTTGGAGTTATTTTGGGCCTGATCATCAAAAACTCTCCAGCAAGGAGAGAAATCACGCAAAATGTTTTTTTTTTTTAATGTTTGATTAGGGAACATAAACTCTGGTGCATCATGACTGCAAGTTAAATAAATACACTGACTAAGAACAAATATATTCTTAACTCCAAGGATATATTTATGCTACCCAGTCATTTTACCTACTATCTAGACAATCTTCCTTACCTAGAGATATATTCAAGAACTTATATATTACATTTATTGCAGATAGCACCATTTTCAGAAAAAAAAATGTGAGTGAAACTATTATCATTTGTCACTTTGAGAACAATTTGCACGACCCCCTCCTGAACTGGTTCCATAAAACCTCTACTTTAAACTTTTGTTTGATTTGACATGGGCTTTTACAATATCATAAATAAAGGAGAATAATGGTTTCAATTGAAAATCCAAAGCTACGTGATGTTCTTTCTGAAGAACTGAACAATTCCCTTATATTATGCCCTTAAATGTTCTTGTCACTGTGGAAAATAGCAAAGGAATTATTGGCACATTGTTAGATTGTATTGCATTCTATAGAATTAAAAAATAGTGAAACAATTATTTCTGCAATATGAATTTAAAAGACATTATAATTTATTATTAAAATACCTTAAACAGGCTTTTCGGATCTAATACCTGGAACCCACAGTGCTTCTATTTAATGCATGTTGTAGTCCTGCACTTTCACTATGTGTATGAACCAGGGAGGTATTTTTTAGTACTTTGTTCTTGGCAATTTGCCTCTACATCAGTGTTGTCCTACCTAAAGCTCAAGAGCCAAAATGCTGCCTACCAGTACATGTTCAGTGGCCCTCCATTTATTATTACATACTATACCTTTACTCTGTTGCAGAGAAAAGTACTCTGCATGTTTCAACATACTGATACCTGTACTTGCTGAGTTACTCCAGTGTATTTGTCTATGGTCTGTGTGTATATGTAGGTCTGTTTATCTGGAAGAAATGCCAGTGTATTTGCAGGTTCTAGATGTGAAGGAAAGACATCCACCTGAAAATATAATGCTCAAAAAAGACCTTAAAGAGACATATACACAAATCTCTATGCACAATCGATTGATTGAACAATGTTATCTATTAGCATCACAACACACTGTAAAAAAGGACCAGTCAAACCTAACCTTACAATTTGTTTGGAATCCTTTTGCTGGAGCAGCAGGAGCAGCAGGTAGGTCAAGGTTATCCTATAAGAGAGGTTATCCAGGGACCTCAAGACTCCCTTAAGAACAAGATGTGTTGCCCTTTGGATATTATGCCACAGTGTTTTACTGTAGGCCTTAAGAGAAAATAAAAAACAGAAGATGTATCGCTTGACACATCATGTCTTTTTGAGTTATATGACTTGATACACGGTCTTGGCACGCATGATAAGCAGTATCCATTTTTTAGAATGTGGTAGTTTTTAGAAGTGCAAAGGGATAGTCAGCAGGACTGCACAATCCACGTTCAACAAAATTCTATTAATATACCAGACTGCCCTTCACACGCTCTGCCAGTACTTTATCTCAACACCTGAAGCCAATGTCACAAATTAGTTGTTAGCAATGAGGAGGATTGTCCTGTGAGCCATAGATTCCACCCATGTATTAACCATAGCTCCTCAAGATTGGAATTTTAGGAAATTCAGACAAAAATAAGCTAAGAAAAGTGCATTGCACCATTATAACATTATACAGTTTGAGTTTACTCTCCCTTTAAATATGATTTGTTATGAAAGTAAACAGCAGGGTGTCCCTTTAGTTTTAAAACTAAGGTTTATCTTCCCCCTTGTGATGCAGGATATGGGTGTAGGACCTGGATGCATAAGCCAAATAATCATAATTAAGAATTAAATCAGATAGGATTTATAACAGGGTGCATCATAGGACAAAATCCATCCATGACTGAGTGAACCCTTGGTCACCTTTAAAGGGACAGTGTACTCTCACTTTTAATAAAGAAGATAAGGATGACTTTGTGTAAATAATTAGATAGATAACATAACAAGGTATTCTCTCCCTACAAGATAAAAGTTAACTGCTGTACAAAACACATCAAAATGATAGTTACAAATACAGTTACACTTATAATAATACTGTCTATTAAAAATGATTTTAAAAAAATGGATAAAAAAAGTTAAAAGGGCTCAAAGATATGAGGTCTCGGGTGTTAAAGAAAAAAAATACAAGCTTTAACATAGAGATACATACAAACTCATGTCTAAATATGTAAATGTATATATATATATATATATATATATATATATATATATATATATATATATCAAAATAACAAGAGTATTGCATTGAGCAATGATGCAATGATACTTTTTTTATTGGACTAACTATACATTTATAAGATGACAAGCTTTCGGAAGAGTTCCTTCCTTTATCAAGTCTAAAGCAATACTGACCAATTCAATGGAATTTACAGATTGTATCTTAAAACACAGAATAGCTAAGAAGACAGTGCAGGGAGAGGAGGAGGTGTCGTAAAAATCATGAGGGGGCTTAGGTAACAGGCAGACAGTGTCCAGTGTAGGAGAACAGACAGGGGAAATATATAGCTTTACATAGAGCATATACTGACATGAAGTTATATATCAACATTAAATCAATATCTATAAAGATGTGAAAGTGTATATACAGGGGGAATACAAAAGTTAAAAAAAGACAAAAGTGTGGACATAGGCTTACCTGTGTACCTATGTATAAAGAATGTGGAATATACAATGTAATTGACTAAATGAAAGTACATTACAAAAAAATGTTGATAATGTGTTAAGAATCCAGAGTCCACATTTAGTCCAGAATTAAACAGGTTGAAGTGCATTATCATTTTCATTTCAAAGGTTTTTCTTTCCATTGTGTTTTTGAAGTTGCCTCTGAGAATTTTGATTTTGAGGTTTTGGATGGAGTGGTCAGGTTGGGTGAAATGGTGACCAACAGGGGTGCAGTATTTTGTTTCACAGTGGTTTTTGATTGAGTGTCTGTGTAAGTTCATTCAAAGGTGCAGTTTTTGGCTTGTTTCTCCAATATAGCATCCCATTTCACATGCCGTGCAATATATCATGTATACCACATTTGCAGATATACATGAATATGCCCCTTTAATGTTATAAGATTTATTATTGTGATTTGCTGTGCTGCTTTCACAAACGTGTTGACACAGTTTGCAGAGAGCTTTATAGCAGCACTTGGTTCCATTCTGAGTGTTCTTTTTCTCAAGGGGTAGCTTCCTATGTACCAGTTTCTGCTTTAGGTTAGGTGGTTGTCTGTATGCCAGGATTGGGGGTTTGGGAAAGATTTTTTTGAGTGTGGGATCCTCTAAGAGTAGTGGCTGTAAGTCTTTTATGATTTTTCGTATCCCTTCCACAGCAGGGTTGTATTTGACTACTAGTGGGATACGTGATATGTTTTTCTTCTCCCTGTATTGTAGTAAGTGTTCACGTGGAGTATTGAGGGCAGAGTTAATTTTTTTATTTATAATCCTTGTTTTGTAACCTTTTTCTATGAATGATTGGGATAGTGTGATGAGGTGTTTGTCACGGTCCTTGGTATCTGAGCAAATTCTGTGGTATCTTGTAGCCTGACTGTAGATTATGGATTTTTTAATGTGACTGGGGTGGGAGCTGGAGCTGTGGAGGTAGCTGCATCTATCTGTTGGTTTCCTGTATACAGATGAGTGTAGTTTGCCATTTGTGATGGATATTGTTGTATCCAGGAAGCTGACACAGTCTCTAGAAAAGTTCATTTTAAGCTTGATTGATGCATGAAATAGATTAAATGATTTATGAAAATGTTCAAGGTTTTTTTCTCCTTCTGTCCATATGATGAAAATATCATCGATGTAGCGAAAGTATTTGAATGGTTTGTGAGGGTGAGTGGCTAGGAATCTCTGTTCTAAGTCCGCCATGAAGAGGTTTGCGTATATATATACATTATCTCACAAAAGTGAGTATACCCCTCACATTTTTGTAAATATTTTATTATATCCTTTCATGTGACAACACTGAAGAAATGACACTTTGCTACAATATAAAGTAGTGAGTGTACAGCCTGTATAACAGTGTAAATGTGCTGTCCTCTCAAAATAACTCAACATTCATGGTTCCCTCAATGAACTGTAGCTCCCCAGTGCCGGCAGCACTCATGCAGCCCCAGACCATGACACTCCCACCACCACTTGTCTTTGTACTCCTCACCTGGTTGCCACCACACACACACTTGACACCATCTGAACCAAATAAGTTTATCTTAGTCTCATCGGACCACAGGACATGGTTCCAGTAATCTATGTCCTTAGTCTGCTTGTCTTCAGCAAACTGTTTGAGGGCTTTCTTGTGCATCATCTTTAAAAGAGGCTTCCTTTTGGGATGACAGCCATGCAGACCAATTTGATGCAGTGTGCAGCGTATGGTGTGAGCACTGACAGGTTGACCCCCCCACCCCTTCAACCTCTTCAGCAATGCTGGCAGAGCTCATATGTCTATTTCCCAAAGACAACCTCTGGATATGACGCTAAGCACTTGCATTCAACTTCTTTGGTTTACCATGGCGAGTCCTGTTCTGAGTGGAACCTGTCCTGTGAAACCATTGTATGGTCTTGCCCACCGTGCTGCAGCTCAGTTTCAGGGTCTTGGCAATCTTCTTATAGCCTAGGCCATCTTTATGTAGAGCAAACATTCTTTTTTTTAGATCCTCATAGAGTTCTTTACCATGTGGTGCCATGTTGAACTTCCAGTCACCAATATGAGAGAGTGTGAGAGCGATAACACCAAATTTAACACATCTGCTCCCCATTCACACCTGAGACCTTGTAACACTAATGAGTCACATGACACCGGGGAGGGCAAATGGCTATTTGTGCCCAATTTGGATATTTCCACTTAGGGGTGTACTCACTTTTGTTGCCACCGGTTTAGACATTTTGGCTGTGTGTTGAGTTATTTGAGGGGACTGCAAATTTACATTGTTATACAGGCTGTACACTCACTACTTTACATTGTAGCAAAGTGTCATTTATTTAGTGTTGTCACACGAAAATATATAATAAAATATTTACAAAAATGTGAGGGGTGTACTCACTTTTGTGAGATACTGTATATACAGGGCTCAAAATTGTAGGTCCTAACCTACTAGCCAGGCCAAAAATGTTACTCGCCACTTTTGATCCCGCCCATTCCACGCCCACTGCATACACACGTCGTGCCCACTACTTGCCCCCTCTTTGCATATGTTTAGCCATTGCAAAGCACCTTCTTATGCAGTAACTTTTATTTTTGTTTTATTTAATACCTTAACAAATACTTACATACACACATATTTACATACACACACATACATACATACACACCAATTAACATAGACACACATATATACATACACACATACATATTTACACGCCCATACATACACACTTATTTACATACACACATACATAGTTACACATACACACACACCTATTTACAAACACACATACACACCTATTTACATATACACACATATTTACATACATACATATATACACACTTATTTACATACATACATATTTACATACACACACATATATACAATTACCCACTTATTTACATACACACATACATATTTACACACACCTACATATTTACATACACACAGATATACACACTTATTTACGTACACATATACATATTTATATACACACACATATATACACACTTATTTACATACACACACACACATAGTTACATACACATACACACACACACATATTAACACACACACATATTTACATACACACACATATTAACACACACACACATATACATACACATATTAACATACACACACACACACATATTTACATATACACACATACATACACACACACATATTTACATACACACACACACACACACATATTTACATACACACACACACACACATACTTACATACACACACATATTTACATACACACACACACACACATATTTACATGCACACACACATATTTACATGCACACACATATTTACATACACACACACACATACTTACATACACACACATATTTACATACACACACACACACACATATTTACATGCACACACACATATTTACATACACACACACACACATATTTACATGCACACACACACACATATTTACATGCACACACATATACACACACAAACATATTTACACACACACACACATACACATATTAACACACACATATTTACATACACACACATATACACACACAAACATATTTACACACACACACACATACACATATTAACACACACATATTTACATACACACACATATACACACACAAACATATTTACATACACACACATACATATTTACACATACACACACCTATTTACATACACACATAACTGTTGGGACTGTTAAAAAAAAAGAGGCTATAGCAGTGCTGACAAAGAACATGTAGCCCATATTAAAACTGAGCAAAGCCAGAGTACAGACATTGATAAAAGGAACTAAATGAGCTGCAGGGAATTTGAGACTCACATTTAATGCAAAGATGTCAGGAGTACACACATCAATCAATTTTCAGAGCCGGTGGGCACTGGGCAGGAGCTCCTCCCCAATAGAGCTCGGTTACTAAGATAAAGATCTGCAGCTAGCTGAGTCTGTTTAGGGGAGGGAGATTCAAACAGCCAGGTACTTATTTCCTCTAACAGAGGATTCTACAATCTGCATTAGTGCTGAGGGTCACCAGCGGCTACAGGACCAAGTTAAAAGCAAAATCCGCAGGTCCTAGAATACGCACAGCAAAAAAAAAACAACACACAACTGTGTGCAGCTTTTTAAATGTGTCTGTGTAGGTCTGAGCCCTAATGCATTAAAAAATGTCAGTAAAATAACTTACACAATGCGCATTTTTTTTTTTCTACTGTAATGCTTCAGGGTTAATGTACTTATCATCCTTGACCTGGGAACTTAGTGACTGTAACTAGTGAGCTGACAAAATTTTAAAGAACACCGGCCAGAGCAACGTGACATGCTGCCTGAGGCTCCACCGGGTTGCCACCTGCCCCGGTTTCACCGGGACAGTCCCGGTCTGAGGCTCTGTGTCCCGTGTCCCGGAACTAGCCTCAAATGCCCCGGGCTAAACGCTCCCCTGGCGCAGCAAGCAGCAGTGAGCAGAGTGACTTTAAAAAACTTTAGCTGGCCAGAGGAGCGCTTAGCCCGGGGTGACAAAAACGGGTAGGTGGAGTCTGCTGCCTGCAGGAGAGACAGTGATTAGGGTGGGACAGTGGGAGGTGGGAAGTCAGAGGATCGAGGAGGGGAGTCTAAGTCATCACATCCGGCTGCAGGTGTTAGAAGTGCGGTGGCCGCGCAGCGGGCTGTCTGCCTGCTGAAACATGGCCAGACCACGACCTCCGTCGACTGTAGGTCCACTGCAGCAGCAGTCTTCCTGGAGCCCTTGCCCCGGCCGGCCCTAAGCCAACAAGAGCAGTGCAGCCAGCAGGGCCGCCATCAGGGGGTGACAGGGGTGACTCCTGTCAGGGGCCCAATGGGCTTAGGGGGGCCCCATGAGGCAAGAACTAAAAAAAAAAAAAAAAAAAAAAAATTTTTTTTTAATTTTTTTTTTTTTAATTTTGGGAGCCACCAGTGGGTACTACAGCAGAGTGCTAATTGAGCATGGGAAATGTTATTACAAGGAGTAAAGTATTAGCATTTGAGAGGATTTCTGAGTGTGCACTAAACCACTATGCACAGTGTGAGACAAACTTGGCACTTTGTTTGTAGAGTATGTGCCTGAGTCAGACGGCTGATCACTTTCATTTGCAGAGGAGATAGGAATTACTTAGCAAATGTTTTTTATTTCTTTGTGCAATTTAAGATTGTAACTTCAGTGTGGTAGTAGTTGTATGGTGGGGCGAGGAGTCCATAAAAACACATTTTTTTAGCAGCAGTGTATTTATGATTATTTGACAATGCTGTAGAAATTCTATATTTAAAACCATGCAGAAATGTTTCCTCCTCAATGCAAGGACATTCCAGATACAAGGAGGCATTTTATCTAAGATTTTTACATCTGCATAACATGT